>NW_015628268.1:44753-46151 GCF_001515625.1 Sinocyclocheilus rhinocerous
AATAATTATATATATATATATATATATATATAATTTGGGGGGGGGGGGCAATAGGGATTTCACCTAGGGCGTCAAATTGGCTAGAAACGGCCCTGCTGCTGGCTCTCTCTTCATAGCCTTGAGTTTGAGGTTCCTTGATTCTGGAGGCTGTCTTTGTGTTTCATTGAAATCATTTGAGGTTTCTCCAGCGAGACATGCAAAGATCTAACTGCATTTTTATTTTTTTGTAGTATGTACATAATTAATCTTGAACCACTTAAGTTAAAACTACTGCAAAAGAAGATATCCCTGTACTTAATGTACATTAATTAACATGATTAATAACATAAACTGAAATAGCTTAGTAGCTTTACAAGTTATTCAAAGGGTTTCTACAAACATATGAAAACAGTGAATGTTGAATGTTGTTGTATAAGGCAGTGGTTCCCAACCCAGGTCCTGGAGGCACCCCAACACTGCACATTTTGCATGTCTCCTTTCTCTGATGCACCAATTTCAGGTCTTGGAGTCTCTACTAACGAGATGATGACCTGAATCAGGTGTGTTTGATTAAGGAGACATGCAAAACGTGCAGTGTTGGGGTGCCTCAAGGACCAGAGTTGGGAACCACTGTCTTAGAGTACATGACCAGAGTTCCTAAAATGCCATAACTTCACTATTATGGGACAAAAAGCATCTTTCTCTAATGACCATTTAAAAGTAGCCATATGTTCTGATAAATTTTTTCTTATGATTTTTAGCATGATCAAATTTTCATTATTTGTTGTTTAATATTCAATGTTTGGAGAAGCTCTACACAGTTCTCTCCATAGGAATATTATATTAATTATTCTTTCATAGACATGTCTTATTAAATCTAGTAATATAGGCAATTAAATCTGGTAAAAATATATTTTAAATAACGCTAACATCTTTTTTTTTTTTTGAATGCATTCATTCTGTAAAACAAAAATATGCTTGACAAAATCAGTTCAATAAGTCTGAAATAGAAGGTCAGCTTTTCCTGTGATGAGGGCTGTGACACCTGAACCTAATAACTGTATATTACATGTTCCCATGACAACTGATTGTCTGACAATTGGCAGTAGCAGGCACTATAAAAAGTCCAGTTCAACAGCCCTAATATGTGCTGTGGGGGAGACAAATGTGTCTCCTTATTTTGTATTGGTTTTGTTAAGTTGTTTTTTGCTGAACATGGAGGGTACCACTGTGCAACTCTTAAGGTTTAATTTGTTGTTTGTTTGTTTTTTCTTCTATAAAGCAAAGTGTGTTTAACAAGTGTTTTTATTTTGCAGATTTTCTCTAGCACTTTTTGGCTTTTGTGTCTATGGGCATATTGGAAGTGGTAAGTCTTATTCAGTCAAGTTCTATTAGAGATGGGCAGATGAAGCCTTGTGA
>NW_015628268.1:46234-50736 GCF_001515625.1 Sinocyclocheilus rhinocerous
TTGGCACTACATCGTGAGGTGTGTCATGTATTATGCAGTCGTGCAGGACCCTCTTCTAGACCCAAACACAATATAAAAACATGATATTTGAATTAGCAGTAAAATGAAAAATATACAGACCATGAATCTTACTGGAGGGAATATATTAAACACAACAAACCCACTGAGCAGGCTACAAAGTGAAATGATGGTAGTTCATCTGTTTTCCACATTCATTAAATAGGAATGCAGATTACAAAATTTCATTTCACAACATTATGTTTATCATTTCATAACATTATTTTATGCTGCTGGCTCTATCTTCATAGCCTTGGGTTTGAGGTCCCTTGATTCTGGAGGCTGTCTTTGTATTTCATTGAAATCATTTGAGGTTTCTCCAGCGAGACATGCAAACATCTAACTGCATTTTATTTATTTGTATTTTTTGTTTATTTTATTTATTTATTTATTTGTAGTATGTACAAAAAAAATCTTGTACCAATTAAGTTAAAACTACTGCAAAAGAAGATATCCCTATACTTTATGTACTTTAATTAACATGATTAATAACATAAACTGAAATAGCTTAGTAGCTATACAAGTTATTCAAAGGGTTTCTACAAGCATATGAAAACAGTGAATGTTGAATGTTGGTGTGTAAGGTATGTATAATTTACATAGGCTACCTCATTTCTTAGAGTACAAAGTATGACCAGAGTTCCTAAAATGCCATAACTTCACTATTATGGGACAAAAAGCATCTTTCTCTAATGACAGCCATTTAAAAGTAGCCATATGTTCTGATTAATTTTTTCTTATGATTTTTAGCATTATCAAATTTTCATTATATGTTGTTTAATATTCAATGTTTGGAGAAGCTCTACACAGTTCTCTCCATAGGAATATTATATTAATTATTCTTTCATAGACATGTCTTATTAAATCTAGTAATATAGGCAATTAAATCTGGTAAAAATATATTTTAAATAACGCTAACATCTTTTTTTTTTTTCATTGAATGCATTCATTCTGTAAAACAAAAATATGCTTGACAAAATCAGTTCAATAAGACTAAAATAGAAGGTCAGCTTTTCCTGTGATGAGGGCTGTGACACCTGAACCTAATAACTGTATATTACATGTTCCCATGACAACTGATTGTCTGACAATTGGCAGTAGCAGGCACTATAAAAAGTCCAGTTCAACAGCCCTAATATGTGCTGTGGGGGAGACAAATGTGTCTCCTTATTTTGTATTGGTTTTGTTAAGGTGTTTTTTGCTGAACATGGAGGGTACCACTGTGCAACTCTTAAGGTTTAATTTGTTGTTTGTTTGTTTTTTCTTCTATAAAGCAAAGTGTGTTTAACAAGTGTTTTTATTTTGCAGATTTTCTCTAGCACTTTTTGGCTTTTGTGTCTATGGGCATATTGGAAGTGGTAAGTCTTATTCAGTGAAGTTCTGTTAGAGATGGGCAGATGAAGCCTTGTGAAGCTTTTGAGGCTTTCTTCACGCCAAAGATTTGAATCGGTCACCTCACTTCAGGTGTTTCATTGTGACGTGTGAAGCCTCAAACGTCATCTGTCATGTGATCACAGAGATTTGATACAAGCCTCGACAGTCTACTGAACTGGTCTGCTTTAATAGAGTGAAACAGGCTTCGGAGTCTCTGTGTCAAACGTCCCATCTCTAAGTTCTATAATTCAGGTTTGTCAAGATGTCTGTTTGAATGGGGGTGTTTTCCAGCTGGTATGGCCAAGGATATGTATCGGATCCCATCAGGCCACTAAGATCCAAGAGTTTCACTTATGGTGCTGCAGTTAATGGTGTATATAGCAGTGAAAGCTATAGCCCTCAAACTGGCTCCTATGGCTCTGGTCCAGTGACAAGTGTATATAACATTGGTTCTGAATCTGATGTTAGAAGGCAAAACCCAGGCTCTCTGATATCTTCAGGTGGCAGTTTTGTTTCTGGTTCTCTAGCCACTGCATTAAGTACAAGTGTGAGACGTAAGACTGTACCCAAGCCAGCACAGCTTGACTATCAAACTATAGTGCAGACTAGTAAAGAGTCTGTGGCCTCTAATAGCCAGCAACCAGTGCAGACTGGCTCCCAGTCCAGTGGTCAACAGTTGGCTAATGCCCAATCCTTTGTCAAGCCCCAGGGAAGTAGACTTCAAGTTGGTTCTGAACTATTTTCTGGTGACAGGCCCATCCTGAGTTCAAGTCTTGGCCAGCAGTCAGCACAAGCCAGCTACCAGGCTGTGTCCAAGCCCAGTGGCCTGCAGTTAGCACAAGCCAGCTACCAATCTGTGTCCCAACCCAGTGGCCCACAGTCGGCACAAACCAGGTACCAGGCTCTGTCCCATCTCGGTCGCCTGCAGTCAGCACAAATCGGTTATCAATCTGTGTCCAAACCCAGTGGCCCACAATCGTCACGAAGCAGGTACCAGGCTGTGTCCCAGCCCAGTGTCCAAGTTCCAGCACAGGCCAGCTACCAATCTGTGTCCCAGTCCAGTGGCCCACAGTCCGCACAAACCAGGTACCAGGCTGTGTCCAAGCCCAGTGGCCTGCAGTCAGCACAAGCCAGCTACCAATCTGTGTCCCAACCCAGTGGCCCACAGTCGGCACAAACCAGGTACCAGGCTCTGTCCCATCTCGGTCGCCTGCAGTCAGCACAAATCGGTTATCAATCTGTGTCCAAACCCAGTGGCCCACAATCGTCACGAAGCAGGTACCAGGCTGTGTCCCAGCCCAGTGTCCAAGTTCCAGCACAGGCCAGCTACCAATCTGTGTCCCAGTCCAGTGGCCCACAGTCCGCACAAACCAGGTACCAGGCTGTGTCCAAGCCCAGTGGCCTGCAGTCAGCACAATTCAGCTACCAATCTGTGTCCCAGCCTAGTGGACAACCAGGACAGGCTCGTTACCAGGCTTCATCACAACCCAGCAGCCTACAATCAGCACAAGCCAGCTACCAATCTGTGTCTCAACCCAGTGGCCCACAGTCCGCACAAACCAGGTACCATGCTCTGTCCCATCTCGGTCGCCTGCAGTCCGCACAAACCAGGTACCAGGCTGTGTCCCAGCCCAGTGTCCAAGTACCAGCACAGGCCAGCTACCAATCTGTGTCCTGGCCCAGTGACCCACAGTCGGCTAAAACCAGGTACCATTCTTCTCATCCCAGCAGCCTACAATCGGCACAAGCCAGCTACCAATCTGTGCCCCATCCCAGTGACCTGCAGTCAGCACTAGCCAGCTACCAATCTGTGTCCCAGCCCAGTGTCCAAGTACCAGCACACACCGGCTACCAGTCTGTGTCCCAGCCCAGTGGCCCACAGTCGGCACAAACCAGGTACCAGGCTTTATCCTATCCCAGTGGCCTGCAGTCGGCACAAGCCAGCTACCAGTTAGTGCACTCCAGGTTTCAGGCACCAACTTATAAGCCCACATCTCAACTGGTTGACACTGGGTTTCAGCTCTCTATGCCAGAAAAATCTAGTTTCCAGTCTCTTTCTGTTCTTGGTTCCCAACCCCTGGAGCAACGTAGTAATGCGTTTATTCCTTCAGGCTATGAGTCTCTGCAGTCTCTTAAACCTGGCTTTGAGGATCCAGCACCACTGCGTTCCCAACCTACTCAAAGCAAGAGTTTGTCTTCAGGTGTGTTGAGGCGTTTGCAGCAAGTGAATTCATAGCTGCGTAACTGTCTTTCATGGTTTAATGTTTGCTTTTTGAAACAAAATAAATAACTTAAATGTGCTTGTGGCATGTTCACTGTTTTTATTTTACATGTGCAGGTGGCTTTTCCACAAACTATAATTTCTAAAGTTCACTAATTTCCAAAATCCAGTGACCATCTATTACTTGCATTAAGATTATGATCTAGCACTACAGTTCCCACCTTTTCTAGAACCCTTCAACCACACAATGCAAAAACTTGACTGTGGTTTTCGTTAATTTGTTCCCCACAGGGTTCTACTTCTAAATTAGAAGCAGACATTGGGGGGGGGGACACATTGTAGAGAATTTATTGAAACGCATTAAACAATACACTGAGTACAAAGTGAAATGATGGTAGTTCACTTATCTGTTTTCCCATGTTCTTATCTCTGCAAAACAACGGTTTACGGTTTCTCATAGCTGTTTAAAAACCAGGACAAAAAGCCCTCTGGTCCCAAGTAATATGATGACATCTATCATGTTGTTCATTGCAACCAAGGTGTCTTAACCTGGGTCTTTTGGTAGCTTTTGAAGCCTAGTTTGTACTCTAATGAAAAGACTTCTAATACATTCATTTTGGCTTCAGTTTGATTGCATTTAAATGGAGCTTAATATCAATATTGTGATAAAGTATAAGTGAAATAGTGTAAACTCATCACACGGGATTAAAACAACTTCAATCACGACACATTTTATGCTGCTGGCTCTTTCTTTATAACCTTGGGTTTAAGGTCCCTTGGCTCTTGAGGCTGTCTTTGTGTTTCAAGTGTGCGTATGAACATTTAACTTTTTTTTTTTTTTTTTTTTTTT
>NW_015628268.1:50782-75375 GCF_001515625.1 Sinocyclocheilus rhinocerous
TTTTTCCCACATTCGTAGTTTACACATGATCATTTTGAACCCCTCAAATCAAAACTACAGCAAAGGAAGCTATGATCACGTTTACGGTCAGCCATGACACTTAAGTGCCATTTACATTGCTGCTGAGATGCAGAAAACAAACAAAATACTCCATCTACATCAACATGACTAATACCGCAGACTGAAACGGAGTATACAAGTTATTGAAAGAGGTTTCTACTGCGTTTGAAACATCTGGTCTCCATTTAAAGTGCGCTGCTTAAAAACAGTTACACAAGGCATATTTCAAATTGAAACAAAAACAATCCATATCCACACAACTTATGGCACCAGAACAATCATGTCAATACTATCCATAAACTTGGCTTAGTAAAACCAGAGCTATTAGGGTCCAAGTTCACAGCAATTCACAAAATGTCAAGCAAAATGCATCTGACAAAAGGATGTGATAATACAAAAATATGGAGAATTAAGTTTACAAATTAAAAGCATCTGAATGTGAGGAACATGGTAGAAACAATGCACAAATATCCCTGTAGAGCAGAATTTACTTTGTTCCAGAAATTAAAAACAGAAATATTCCAGACATGCTGTTGATAGCATGAATATAAAATAATAATAGTATATAATATATAATTTCGGCTTGTCCCTCACTTTGTAAAATCAACCATAGATGCATTGTACCAGAAATGTGAAACTTGTATTGTGTTGAAGCACCTGCATGACTTATATATTTATAAATTTAAACATTTAAAAAATTAAATTTAAATTAAATCGAATTTACATAAAACAACTGAATATATCAATTGTGAGACTACTTTATATGTTACCAAAAATTTCCAGACATACGAAATTGTGGGCAGCATTTGCTCCGTTCATTTCCTCTGCAAATGAATTACTATGAATGCATTTTGTTGTTTTTTACAAACCGAGGGATATTTTTTTGTGGTATTCAACAGCTTGCCAGATGATGTGAATAGAGTTCACGTTGCATTTAAAATGAAACATTCCAAGATTTTCAAAGTATTAGCTCATGAAACATTCCATTTGCCATTGATTTAATACTGCTCTGTCCTTTAAAGGTGCAATCGGTAATTTTTGTTTAGTGAGTATTATTTAGTACGTCATGTGATCTAACAAGAGGCAGCCCGACTCTATGTAAATAAGCTTTTTCTTAGGCTACTGCCAATTTTAATTGTACACTGTTTTAAATGTCTCAGAACTTTTTAAAATAAAAAATACTGAAAGCACCTTTAAACCTTCATGGACAACACTCTTTTTCTTTTTTAAAGGGGAATGTAAACTAAAAACAATCCAGTACAATTCAAATATCAAACATTAGTGCTGGCAAACTGTAAAATTATCTGAAGTTTTCCAGAGAAAATTATAGTCATTGCACTATTCTGTGTTTAGGTGCACTACACAGCAATTACCTGCAGGGGTAGCAACAATACGCAATCCATGAGCAGAGCCAGGAGCAAAGCACAGGCTGTAGAGGTGGGGACATCTGGCCCTTGAACTGGCCAGGAACTAGTTGCACCTCCAGATGGCTCAACGTTAGCAGAGATGGAAATGTTCTTCATAGTCATCAAGAAAAACAAGCCATGATGTAAGAATAATAATTCAAATTATATAAAAAAAAAAAAAAAAAGGCTAAGCTCAGAGGACTGTCAGAACAGTGGGTGCCCTCTTCATAAGCGTCCTTAGTCTTTCCTTGATCGATCAAGACTATCGTATCGCAGAAGATAAAAAAGAATGAAAGAGAAACTGAACTCTACCGAATAAAACTTACAGGCGCGTACATGTACAGATTCTGAAAGACAAAAGTGCAACTGATAAGGTTTGCTGTTTAATATTCATCATTTGGAGGAGTTCTCCACGGTTTTGTCTGTAGGTATTGTATAGAAAGAGGACGGAACAGCTGCGGGCTAGTCCTCAATGCATATAACATCGCTAGGTTTGCTTGATTTCAGATCAGGGGTGGCCACATCTCGCAGAGCATCACTGGACTTCTTCTCCAGGTGGCTGGTTGGGGCCGGAGGTCCGTTTGAGGACACTAAAAAGAAGCATTATAGAACAGCAGCATTATATTTCCATATATTAATATATATACCCATATATACCTATTTAATTACTTTCTCAGTGGATACGTCTTGTTCTCACACTGCTTTCCCTAGACTAGATAATATCCCTAGATATTAATGTAGATATTTATGCACTAGTCTAACTGTGGCTTTCAGTCACGTGACCGGCTCGAAGACCTGGAGGGCAACACATCCATAGAACTGCAGAACAAGCCTGTCAATTTTCCATCTGTTTCAACACCGCAAATATTTAGATCACCTCTCAAAAGAATAAAACAAAGGTATGTGAACAAAATGCAAGTTTTGGCCATTTGCAATCCATATTAAGCACCCGCGGCAATATTTAAATCATTAAATAGTGCGACAAAACTTTGTAAAAACATTTAAAGTGCCTTAATATATTTAAAAACAGTAATATTCTCTATATTAATGATGCATAGCTTACATAAGCATTAGGCAAGCAGATGAGGCCGGAATATGAATGCAATCCGCTTAATGGTTCAGTGTTTTCCTTCTAATGGTTTTCTATGGGAAACCATTTAACGTGAAACTTTGCACATTGCATTTATATTCTGGCTTCATCTGCTTGCCTGTACAAAATATACATAATCAATAAGGTGTTTACTGAATTTCGCCTTTTAATATCTGCGTTTTACTACATTACAACTTAATGCAAACTGCGTAAAAAATAACTTGCGGTCAGTGGAGCAAAGCTTCGTTTTGCCCTCCAGGTGGGCGTTCCTATAAGGGTGTGACGTCACGTGAAAACTATCAATAGGAATTTATTACGTGTTCTTCATTTCAAGGCTAATGTAGGCCACTAACCGCTGACGTACGGCCCCAGGGGCATCTGGCTGTAGTTCACCATCGCAGTGCCTCCAGGTCCACGGAACCCTCCGGCGAAACTGCTATTATACATCTGAGAACAGCCGAAAGAGCCCTGAGGGAAAGGCTGAGAGGAGATGAAACAAAACATTCTTACATGAAGGTTCATCCACATGAGGCTCATCTATTATTCATCTTACATGGACTACACATATGGCAAAAGACATGTCATGCTGACCTGCTGAGGTGGCGGCTCGTTGCCCCAGCTGGTGAGCCTGCTGAGGATGCCCCGCTCTGACATCTGGAGCCGGGCAGAGACGGGTGGGACCCTCGAAAGCATGGAGGGAATCCGTGTCACATCAGCCTTCATATCGCTTAACAGCTCCTCCAGTTGATTCAACACTAAAACAACACCAGTGAACATAAAAAGGGATAGTTTAAACACGCCCAAGTAAGTTTTTGTTGTTTTGTTTTTGAAAGAAATTAATACTTTTATTCAGCAAGGATACATGAAAATGATCAAAAGTGACAAAATGACATTTATGTTATAAAATATTTCTCAAATAAAAGCTTTTTTTCAATTAAAGAATGCTACAAAAAAACAGCACAACTGTTTTCAACATTGATAATAATAAGAAATGTTTCTTCAGCAGCAAATCAGCATATTAGAATGATATCAGAAGGATCTTGTAACACTGAAGGCTGAAGTGATGGCTGCTGAAAATTCAGTTTTGCCATCACAGGAATAAATAACATTTTAAAATAGAAAACAGTTATTTTAACCTGTAATATTTTGCAGCATTATTGTTTTTACTGTAGTTCAAATAAATGCAGCCTTGGTGAGCATAAGACAGTTCTCTCAAAAACATTAACAAATCTTACTAACCCCAAACTTTTGAACAGTAATGTACATTTAGTTTATGTTTGGTTTATAAAGCTACTGTGGTTAACAGCAAGCAATATGGGGCAGTTCCAAGCATCAGGTTGTTTGTTATGTTTTTAGAAAATCACCTTTGTGCAGCACAGCATTGGCTGGCTTGTTACCAGCAAGGGACTCTTTGGAGAGGTGCTGGTGGGACTCAGCCAGGCACTCCACCTCTGCAAAACGTGTGTTGAGGGCCATGGCGGGGTGACTGGGATCCTGAGTCATATTCAGGTATGCAGCGCGCCGTAGCTGCTCCTCAATTACCAAAGCCTGTTCCAGGAGCTAAAATGTGAATGAAGAATGTGTGAATATAAAAGATCACTTTAATTAATTAAAATAAAACACATAATAACTTGTACCTTAAAACGTCTGGCGAGAAATTTATTTTTCATTTCTAAGTAGTTCCCTTTGTGCATTTCAGTCTTGAAAGGCTCATTGAGGATGGCATACCGTGGGTCATTCTGAATGTCCTGCCACCGTGCATAGCCATGTCTGTGAGTAGCTGGTTAAGGTTTCACTTCATATACAGAAAAGGTTTTACTAGGGTTGTGTATCGTTTGAATTGTATTAATTCCAATTCCGATTCCACTTAATGATTCCCAGTTTTGATTCCAATGTGGTTAAAAAAATGAAGTCAAACATTTAAATATCAAACAATTTATTCTGTGTCTCATTTTGCAAAACATTTAGTTGCAGCTGAATACCATGAACAAAAATTAAGAGCTGTTTGTGTGCAAAATAGAGGTGCACGATTCTGGATAAATTGAGATGCACGGGAAAGGCCGGCGACGCAGCGTCTCTTTCCCTATTCAGGGAACAAACCGAGACGTTCCCTTTCATAGGTTCACTTTATGCTGCAAAGCCATCGCTATGGGAACAATATTCCATAAGGCCTTCAAGTACCTGAAGATAGCTGGAAGACCGAGGAAAGAGTCCACTCAAGCAGATAAAACCTGGGAGCCATCCTCACGTCAAGTCTGTAGAACTTGATCAAAGTTTGAAGAGGTCCATCCTGACGCAGCACAAATATCATCCAATGAAGAGCCCTTAAAAAGAGCCTGAGAAGAAGCCATTCCTCTAGTGCATAGAAGCCAAGCGACATAGGCTGCAGAGATAGCCTCAACCACCCAATGAAACATTATCTGTTAGGTGACAGCAGCTCCCTTGTTTTTACTGCCAAAACATACAAACAATTGGTCAGATCTACGCCACTGGTTTGAGCGGTCAACGTAGATTTTCAATATCCTCACCGGGCAAAGACTAGGAAGTCGCACATCACTTCCAATCCCCTCATCAGAAAGGGGAAAAGCCTCCAAGACCACCTGCTGGAAGCAAAAGGATAGAGCCACCAAAAGGACCGTCATCAGGGTCAAAAACTTCTCTGACACAGACTCCAATTGATCAAATGGATGGCCTGCCAGACCTTCCAGGAAGATAGATAAATCCCATGAAAGAATTTGTACAGGGTGGAAAGGCCTAAGCCGTCTCGACCCTTGCATGAAACGGGAAAACAGGGGTGATGAGCATGAGTCAGCAGGTCATGCCTGAGGGGAACCTCCCAAGGAGGGCCAGCTAGTAGACTGACCAGGTCTGAGAACCACGTCTGAGTGGGCCAGAATGGGGCCACCAGCAAAGTACTTTGAGCAGAACCACTGAGAGCAAATGGATCGATGGGAAGGCATAACTCTGGTCCTGGGCCACTCCTGAGCCAGAGCGTCCACTCCCAGAGGTAACGGAGGAAACAGGGAGAACCAGAGCGGGCAATGCACAGTCATTCTTGAAGCAAACAAGTCTACTTCTGCTCGGCCGAACCTCTGCCATTTGAGGCTCACCACCTGAGGATGTAACCTCCGTTCTCCGGGCTCCAAGACCGGCCTCAAAAGTAGGTCCACTCCCAGGTTCAGAAAACCTGGGACATGAACCGTTCTGACTGACAGAAACTTGGTCTGTGCCCAAAGAAGGACATGTCTCACCAATCTGCACAGGGGGTCGAGGAAGTAGTCCCCCTTGACGATTCAGGTACGAGACCACAGAGCATGAAAACCTCTGCGTGTCATCATAGCTGTGGAATGGGTGGCAGTGAGGTGAAATGTTATGGATTTTTATCCACCACTGGAATGGCCTCATGTGGAGCAGGCCCAACTGAACCACAGGGGACGCTGCTGCCATAAGACCCATCAGTCTGCGGCATAAACCCACGTGGACTAGAAGCCCTAAACTGACTCAGACAGGTCTGTAATGACTGAACATGTGCAGGAGACAGATGTGCCTGCATTGTGCAAGAATCCAAGTCCACGCCCAGAAAAGTTGTTTGCTGACGTGGCAGCAACACACTCTTCTGTAGGTTTACGCTTAATCCTAGGCTCCTCAAATGACAGAGTACCAAGCCTCGATGAGCTATCACCTAATACTGTGATTGAGCTAATATCAGTCAATCGTACAGGTAATTCAAAATCCGGAAGCCCTGGAGCCGCAACAGGGCCAGAGCTGCATCAGTGCCAGTCCAAACGGAAGAACACAGTATTGGTAAGCTTTGCCCTCGAACTTGAGGAATTTCCTGAGTCTCTTGATGATCTGGATGTGGAAGTACGCATCCTTTAGATCGATAGTCACAAACCAATCTCCGGTTCGGATATGAGACAAAATGGATGTTAACATCAGCATGTTGAATTTGCTCACTCTGAGCCCAAGATTTATGCAGCGTAAATCCAAAATTGGATGTAAACCACCATCCTTCTTGGGCACAACAAAATAATGGCTGTAAAAGCCTGACTCCATCTGAGTGGGGGGTATTTCTTCTATAGCCCCTTTCTCTAGGAGTGACAAAATCTCTTGACTCAAAGCCGGGATCTCCCAATCCTTTCCCGAATTGGATGGAGTAACAGCTTTGAAAAGTAGCAAAGAACATGACAAAAACTCTTTCCTATGGGCAACAGATAATCCGCTTCCGGAAGGAAAATAAATCTGATGAAATCGCGCATAGCACGATATGCTAATATGAGCATATGAGACGTATTTCTTGGGGTGGTGCTAAGCGCTACTGGCCAATAAAATGGCGTAATGGTATAAGGGCTTCACAGAAGGTGTTCCCATAGCAACGACTTCACAGTGTAGAGTGAACCTATGAAAGAGAACAGCACTTTAAAGAATAAGTTGGGTGAACTATTTAAAAAAAAAACACATCGAAAAAGGAAGTAATACACTACTGTTAAAATGTTTTGGGTCAGTATTTTTTTGATTATTAAAAATTAATACTTTTTCAGCAACGATGCATTGAATTGATCAAAAAGTAAAGACATTTATAATGTTACAAATGATTTATATTGCAAATAAATGCTGTTCTTTTAAATAAATTCTGAACATTCTATTCATCAAAGAATCACTGTTTCCACAAAAATGGTAGGCAGAATATTGATATTTAATTATTATTTATTATTTAATATTTAATTACAGAATATTTAATATTGATGTTAAGAAAAGTTTTTGAGCACCAAAATATTAGAATGATATCTGAAGGATCATGTGACAATGAAAACTGGAATAATGGCTACTGAAAAATTTGTTTTGTCTTTTGTTTCTATGTTAAAATATATTAACATAGAAAACTGTTCTTTCAAATTGTAATAATATTTCATAATATTACTGTTTTGTTTTTTGATCAAATAAATGCAGCCTTGGAGAATAAAAGACTTCTTTTAAAAATATAAAAAAAATCTTACCTACCCCAAACTTTTGAACAGTAGTGTAACTTATATGAATGAAATTAAATGATGCAGTTCTAATTCCCAATTCCATTTATTCAAACTGGCACATCACACTCATTTATGTTCACAACTACATGAAGGTCCGAAAGAAAAAATTAATCAAAAGGAAAGAAGAGAAAGAACAAAACCAACAGAAAAAGAAAAACGATAAGAGATGTGCCATGGAAAGAACAGTGAGGATACGTTACAATGCCAGCCAGCAGCCAGTAGTCATGGCGACGGTGCCAGATGTCGTACATTTTGCCAGATGATACAGCTGCACGTTCCTCGTTTTGCCACAGCGTGTGTAATTCTGAACACATATAAACACTCTGTATCTCTGCTATCATTCACACAGAATTTTGAATCTGCTGTCCATGATACAGTATGTGTGCATGCGTTGATGCCCATCGAAGCGAGACAACAAATCAGAACGACGTCAATAAGACTACAACTCACCAGTGAATCCACCATCTGCGATGTTAAACATGAACCGGGTCTTGATGCTGTTCTTGTCATCTCTGTGGCTCTCGTCCGTGTCATCCTTCGCGTCTTTCTCTCCATTCAATTGGTTCTCAGGGGGGTCTTCAGATTTTAAATCATCAGGAATGGCTGCAGAAACTACATAGTTTGGCAAAGGCAGAGAATAAGGGTGTTCAATTCATTTTTTAAGCCTTATGGATCAAATCCTTTTGTTGTGAGAATTACTAAACTGACCAAAATCTCATTCCAATTTTTACACAAATTTTAGTGTTGACTAGTGTTGATATATTAATTTGATAAATATATATATATATCTTTAGATGAAATTTTAGTGTTGACTGCATGTGTCAAGCTCAAACATTTCATCTAAAGATATATATATATATTTATCAAATTTATATTTATTTTCTGAATGCTGTCTATTAAATTTGGATGTCTGTTTTAATTTTTAATGCCAGAAAAATACAAAAATCACACAAATCATTTATATTTAAACATTCTTTGGTAACAGGGTTTCATAAAAATTAAACATAAAACATAACATAAAAAAGTAAATAAAAAAAATAATTAAAAAAACATTTTCAGGTTAAGCACCTACTTTTACTGACCATTTGTTGAAAAAGAGTTTCAGGCGTTATTTTGTATCCATTTAGTGGAAAGTGTGTTTTAAGATGCCAATTTGAAGATAAATGGATCTGGAATCTCGGCCACCCCTTTCATTCTGTTTTTGGAAGTTTTATGAACAAATGCCACGAATACTGACCTGGTTTTTGCTCCTTATCATCTATTTTTGCTGGGCTGGCTTTATTTTCCCCTGTCTCCGGAGAAGTTTCTTTCCCTTTACCACAGTCTTGAATAAACAAAATATTTTAATATTTTGTTTATTGAGAGAAATGTTTTATAGAATCATTATACGCATAGTGAAGAACCCTCACCTAATGGTGTCTGATTGGCTGTCTGCTCACTAGGTTTTGTGGGTGGCTGTGCTTGATTGGACGATGGCTCTGAATGGACAGAAGGGGTATCATTCTTCTCGCTCTCTTCCATTCCTTTTCCTTCAGGACTTCCGCTTTTTGGTTCTTCTCCATCATTAGCTTTCTCTGGGGCAGGGGAGGGTTCTGGCATAACTGGCTTCTGTGAGAAGAGAGAGATTTTAATAAGGATAAGAGAAATAAAAGACAAGGGAGATATTTATGGATGACTTCAGTCTGACCTCAGGGTCCAGCGATTTGGTGCTCTCTGGTTCTGTAATGTCCTTGTCTTCTTGAGAACAAGACACTGACTCTGTCTTTTCTGTAAAAACAAATGTAACAGTCCAGTTATTCACAAACAACCAGGGTTTCATTGTGTAGTACACACACACACACTTTCACACACCTAAAGGAACAGGTGTGCTGGGTTGAGTCGGAACCGGACTGGCAGGAACAGGTGTGTTGGGGTCCGACGACACACTTTCAGTAAGTTTTTTCAGCTCCAATCCTACAGGAATCAAATCTGGTGTACTAAACTTCCCATTCACATGCTCAAACTCCTGAACCTAATATATATATATGATTTATATCCTGTTTAATTTGCTTATTCTATGTTCACTGCTACTTTCAAATAAAAATCTGGGTTAAAATCCACCTTAAAGTAAATAATGCTGTAGAATGTTAAAGAAAATAATTTAAATTATTCACAAATAAAAAAATCAACTTCAAGTTAGATCTTTATATCTATCAAGTTAAAAACAAGGTAAACAGCCAAAGCTTCACCTGAAGAAAGGAATTATGCACAAACTCCCTCTTTTCATAAAATTCTAAGAAGATTTACCTCTATATTACCACTAACTCTAGCCAGCAACGGCGGCAATGGTTTGTCCCGCTCGCTCTTCAACTGTCTTCGAGATTGTCTGCGTCCTCCTGGAGGAAGAGGAACTCATTTAGGTGCATACCAAGTATGATGATTTTTTATGTTTTTGAAAAAAAGTCTCTTATGCTCATCAAGGCTACACTTATTTCATAAAAATGTGAAATAAATTTAAAATAGCTGTTGTCTATTTGAGTATATTTAAAAATTTAATTTATTCCTGTGATGCAAAGCTGAATTTTCAGCAGCCATTACTCCAGTCTTCATTGTCACATGATCCTTAAAGGGGTCATATGATGCGATTTCAAGTTTTCCTTTCTCTTTGGAGTGTTACAAGCTCTTGGTGCATAAAGAAGATCTGTAAAATTCAAAATATTAAATAACTATTAAATATCTATCTATCTATCTATCTATCTATCTATCTGTCTGTCTGTCTGTCTGTCTGTCTGTCTATCTATCTATCTACGTATATTCGATTATAATGCTTTTATTTACTCTAATATATAAATTAAATGAATTGAGAAAAAAACAGCTTAAATAGAAATATTTTATAACATTATAATTTAATGCATCCTTGATGAATATAAGTATTAATTTATGAAGGTATTTATTTATATATATATATATATATATACAGTATATATATATATATATACACACACACATATACATATCATACTCACCCCAAAGTTTTAAACAGTAGTGTGTGTGTGTGTGTGTGTGTGTGTGTGTGTGTATATGTATATGTGTATGTATATATATATATATAAAGACGCCTACCTTCAGGACGTTCCTCAAAATCTTCATCCTCATCCTCGGACCCAACAGAGTACTCAGACTGATTATCTGAAAGATCATCATGCCACTCTGAGAACAGGATTGAGAGAGAATGCTTGTAAACTCAGATAGACTCATATACACAGTTTTACACTGAGTTATAGCACTGTCAGCATCTGTGTTTGGGTACCTTGGTCCTCCTGAGAGGCGTCATTATAGTTGACCTGTTTGCGGATACGTTTCCCTTTGCCCAGGTTCCGGGCCAGATCCTCCTGCTGCTGCTCGTAATGGTGCCTCAAGAGCTTCTCCCAGTAGTCTGGATCAACATTCTCTTCCTGCTTAATAATCTCCCTCTGGACCTCCTCCTGCAGGAACACACACACACACACACACACACACAAATACAGATAATTTATCACAGGCCTATTATCGACTTCAGTTAATCTTATTATATTTATTGTTTACTAACAATAATCCTAAACATTTGGTATTTGTATATGAGATAATATAATTCTTTTTTATTTATTTTTTATTATTTAGTCCCATTTTGAATCTGGATGAAGCTTTCCCTTCATAATGCAGGTTTTTGTTTCAACAGAAAAGGACTGTGGTGGTACCAGTGATATTATCAAAATAATAATTTGATATGTACCATTATACTGAATCATTACCATATTCATATACCATGGTACTCCAAGGTACTTCAAAGCATAGTACAGCGTTATCATGATACATATAGAGAGGACCCTAATACTTTGACCATTGTAGCAAATCCACACTTTAGGACTTATTGTCTGTCATTTTGCTATTGCTGAAATCTGATCCGTTTCTTCAGAGAGATGTGCATCTACATGGGTTGCTATAATAATGATGTAAGAATCAGCATGATCCCAGGAGATTTTCTCATACTGTGAGTATCTGTCAGTGTGAAATGGGGATGGAAAACTGAAAATTTTGCTTTTGCCCATGTCTATCATGACATCTCCCTACAGGAGCATGAGAGAGAAAAAATGACTTTCTACACATTAATGTCCAAAACCGCTAACACTCACTCATCATTCACTGCATAGTGAATGTCACAAAAAAGAAAAAGAGAATGAAAATGAAAATGAGTGCATTCAAACACAGCTCCAAATGTTTTGTGCTTTTTATGAAATTACATACATTACCACTCTGAAATATTGTGAAATATTTTAAAATGTAATGTAGCGAATCAGCTCATTCATGGGGAAATATGAATAATTAATCATAACTAGTTATAATTAATTACAAATATTTAGATCCACTGTAGATATTTACTTGACCTCTCAGGGTCAACTGTCTGTCAATTCTAAGAACGTTAATTTCCTGGTTAAGGGAAATAACTTTCTTACTGTACAACTCTACACAGAGCTTGTAGCATAAATCTGCATGATTAAGTCACTCCAGTTATGAGCAAACAATGAACAACGTCAAGTGTGATACAAAATCAAATGAAAAATTGTGTGTTTGATTGGTCCAGACGCTACAGTAATTTATTACTGTGATGGCAAAGCTGCTTTTGAGCATCAGCCATTACTTCAGTCTTCAGTGTCACATGATCCTTCAGAAATCTTTCTAATATGCTGACTTGCTGCTCAAGAAACATTTCTTATTATCAATGCTGAAAACAGGATACTTTTCCAGAATACTTTTATGAATAGAGTTCAAAAGAACATAATTTATTTCAAATATAAATCTTTTGTAACATTATAAATATATTTATTGCTAATTTTGATCAATTTACTGCAACCTTTCTAAGTAAAGGTATTAAAGTTAAAAAAAAAAAAAATCTAAGTGACCCCAAAATTTTGAATGGTAGTGTACGCATCAGGTCAGAATTTTAATGAAAACTTTTTATGAAATGTCAAAAATGTGAACAAAGCCACATTGATGCTGCCCCTCCACACAATACGAAGCTTTTGTGAAAGAAGCTGCAACTTGCACATCTATGCCCTCTTGAGCATAGAAGAGTAAAAGAAATAAAGCATTTCTAAGGTAGTCACTTTCAAAGGATTGACCAGCATTCATTTTCATCCCTTGTTTAATAAAAACAGCAAAGCATCTGTATCTCACCTCTCCATCCTCCTCTCTCACCACATACTGAGCCACCTTAAATGAGCTCAGGTACTCGTTCATGTTCTGGATCTCTGTGTCTTCGGTGGCATCCTGGCTACGGTCCAGCAGTTTGGAAATGGCGTTATCATCATAGTGGATCACACTGCCCTCCTCTCCTTCTTTATTATCTCCTGCAGAAGAGATTTAGGACATGAACTACTGGAATCCACAAAATCCACAAGCAAAGTGCCGTAATGTTTATCTTAAACCACTTCAGCTAACCCATTGTTCTGGCGGCTTCCACATCGTCTTTAAACAGCTCCTCAGTGCCAAACTTGAGGATGTCGTCAAGTTCCTGTTTGGACATGGAGCCCGTCTTAGAGCCCAAGCCGGGGCGCACCACCAGGTGGGTCAGCATCATCTTTCGTTTGGCCACCTGGGTAATACGCTCCTCTACGGATGCCCGAGTTACAAAGCGATAGATCATCACCTTTTTATTTTGCCCGATACGATGTGCCCTGCTGAATGCCTGCAAGGACCAAGAGAAAAGATTGATGAAGAGAAAAAAGAAAGAACACAGCAAGAAAAACAAAAGCAATAATTAAATAATAAAGTCTAATATATGACTATCTATAATATAATGTATCATATATATATATATATATATATATATAGCTAGTGTAGTTGCTTGCAGCGCAGCTAAATACTTTTTAAAAGAGTACTTTAACCATTTTAAATTATATGTCACAGTTTAAGGTAGCTTTCCCAGCACTGTTGTTTGCATTACCTGAATATCATTGTGTGGGTTCCAGTCAGAGTCATATATGATCACAGTGTCTGCGGTTGCCAGATTGATACCCAATCCTCCAGCACGTGTGGACAGCAAAAAACAGAACTGCTGAGCTCCGGGTGCTGCACACAGGGTGACAGACAGTCAGTAAGAGCGCCTTAGTATCCACTATCCCCCACACACACAGACATCACTGCAGTTTCACTGCCGGAATCCTCACCGTTAAAGCGATCAATGGCCTCCTGTCGCAGTCCCCCTGTGATGCCCCCATCAATACGCTCGTATTTATATCCTTCAAACTCCAGGAAGTCCTCTAGCAGATCTAGCATCTTTGTCATCTGAGAGAGGGATCAACAGTGCAGGATGAGACATAAACAGGAAGATAACAGTGGTATTCAACAAAGGGACAAATGGCAGCGTTAAGCAAAATGTTAAGCAAACTCAGCTTGCCAGCTCATGCTTAATTCCATCTATGCAAAAAACAACAACAAGAGGGGACAGAAACACGGTCCTCCTCTTTAATCAAGCTTAAAGGACTTAAGAAACATACGACATGCCATAACATTAATATGTTTGTTTATTTTCAAGCACTTGGGAAATAAAAGGGTGGCAAAATGAAGGCACATCGAGACATCCTCCCTTTACCTGTGCCATTCATCAAATTAATGGATGCAGTGATTCCACAAGCAATTTAAAATGGGAGGGAAAAGAGTCTAAGGACTAAACAATAATGCGGAGATAAATATAGGCCCCGCCTTTTCATTTGTCAACTCCATTTAAAAGATGAATGAGCTCCGCTCTTATTTTCTATTCACAGTTTACCATCTAATTAATCTTCCACTGAAATAAAGGCAAGACCGCCACGTATTTAAGTTTTTTTTTAATGTTATTCACAGGGTATTCTAAGCTCTAAAAGAGGGAATAAGTACCAAACACTATACCTGAGAGAAGATGAGAACCCTGTGCCCTTCATCTTTCAGTTTTTTGAGCATCTTCTGAAGCAGGGTGAGTTTTCCTGAGGATTTCACCAGGAGGTTGCCATCATAAGAACCATTGGGTAAGACCGGAGCTTCCTGTATATATAAAAATCAAAACATACAAAAGACTTGACAAATGTTAATAAAAAAATATTATATAAAAGTTGTTTTATAAACCATATTATAAATCATTCAAAAGTTTGGGGTTGGTAAGATTTTTAAATGATTTTGAAAGACGTCTGACACTCACCAAAGCTGCATTTATTTGAGCAAAAATACAGGACACAGTAATACTGTGAAATATTAATACAATTTAAATTTACAGTTTTCTCTTTCAATAATTTTTTTATATATATAATTTATTCCTGTGATGGATTTTCAGAATCATTACTCCAGTCTTCAGTGTCACATGATCCTTCAGAAATCATTCTAATATTCTCATTTGGTGTTCCTAAAACATTTCTTTTTATTATCAATGTTGAAAACAGTTGTGATGCTTTATTTTTAGGGGAAACATTTTTTTCAGGATTCTCTGATAAATAGAAGGTTTAAATGAGGTTAGAAGGTTTATATTTCATAGGTTTATATTTCATTATTTGAAATATACATATTTTGTAACTTTTGCCTTTGATCAGTTTAATCAAAGTATTTAAGTATTTATATTTTCAAAAATAAATGTTTTGTTACAAGACACATCTGTAGCAACCATTAAAACAGCTCAGAAAATAAGAACAGTGCTCGGCACCAAAATGCAAGGGTTTTGTGGGTGACTGGCATGGCATAGCTATTGCTATTGTCTACGTATTGTAGTTTTTAGCTCAATAGAATATGATTACTTGAGTGTTTTGGGTTCAAATCACTCCAGTGTCTATGATATTCTGGTTCCTAGATATGGCTAAGGTCCCTCCAGTGTAAGCATGGGATTGTTTCATAATCCACCAAGTAAAGTCTATTCATGCAGGAAACCACATCTCTTTAAGCCACTTCATTTGAGGTATCATTCACGTCCATAGCACATTCACATCCATAATTTTGGAAAACCCTTAACTCCAAGTATAAGCAATAGTAAAAGTGGTGCTTGCCTTAGCAGGCATCATTAATAGTCAGCAGGCAATGTTTCTAAGAGTAAACAACTTCAATATCACAGAATGTTTTGTCCTTGAACATGAGAATGTAAGATAAGGCCAATACTATGCATCAAATTCGCTGCAGACATAAGAAACAATACACTCCTGAACAAAAGTTTTTAAATAGCTCTTATAAAACAGAAAATGTATTGCCATTACATGTGCTAACAATAAAGCACTGCAGTGATATAAACTGGGGGCCTCCATATGTTCCCCTCCCCTCCCCTCCTCACCACTGCAGCAACTGGAAACAGGTAGGGATGGTTGCAACATTTCTTCAAGTCCATCATGATGTTAAGAAGAGACACCTGGTTCCCTCCTCCCTTGGAATTCAACGCCTCAAAGTTACGTGTTAAAATGAACTTGTAGTATTTTCTGTGAGAGAAAAAAACATTAAATTATCTTATGAATAAATTGATGTAGCATTAGGAACAGAGAAACCAAGACTGACTTCTGCATTGGGCTGAGCTCTACTCGCACTATGAGCTCGGTTTTTGCCGGCATGTTCTTAAACACATCTGCCTTCAGTCTCCTGAGCATGTGTGGCCCAAGCAGGTCGTGTAGTTTCTTAATCTGGTCCTCTTTCGAGATGTCCGCAAACTCCTCCAGAAAGCCCTCCAGGTTACTGCGCACAACCACATTTTCATTTGGATATAAGGGAAGATAGAATTCACTTCCATCAAATCATATGAAAAACATGTTTCAATCTAAGCCCCGTGATCGCTCTGCGGGGGATCGTTATTCTACGAGCAGATCTACAGTATGAATCACCAGGTGAATCATGCAGTCTGCAATCTTACTTGAAGCGCTCTGGGGTGAGAAAGTTGAGCAGGTGAAAAAGCTCTTCGAGGTTGTTCTGCAAAGGGGTTCCAGTCAGCAGCAGCTTATAGTAGATTTTGTAGCCATTCAGAATTCTGAAAAACTGAGCATTAATTTATAGATTAGAATCTATAACAATATAAATTGGTGATCAAAAAGTAAAAAAAAATTGATAATATTTTTTCACTGGAATCTTAAAATTTTTCACTGATATTTTCCACGAATATTTCTTTTTATTTGTTCTTATATTATTATTTTGAACAATGTACAAGAAAGAAAACATATAAAGTAAAATGAATAAAAATATATATTTTTTAAATCTGTACTATTGGGAAAAACTGGTATTAAATTATATATTTAACATTGGTATTAAATCATATAAATTGCATTGGATTTTTTATATTATATTTTATATATATTTTTTTGTTATGAATATGATGATGTCATAAATCTTTCCTTGAATTCTGTACCTTTGACTGGTTATTCTTCAGTCGGTGGGCTTCATCCACAACCAAACAGGCCCAGGTAACGGAGCCAAGTATTGCCTGATCAATGGTGATCAGTTCATATGACGTCAGCAGGACATGAAACTTTATCGGTGTGTCCTTCTGTGATGAAAAACTCTGATCAGAAACAAGGCACCTCTAAATGAAACCTTTCAGAAACTAGGATCCTTTTTAAATTGTTAGGATGTTGAAATATGTAATCAGGTACCAGTGAGAGGATGATGTAAATCAGTTTTGGTTTGGTGCAAAATATTGTTTTTTGGATGGGACACGGTATAATGTATCAAAATGTTGACGCTAGTCCACCGCACTCTCTTACCTTCATGCGGAAAACCTTGCGACCCAATTTGACTTCCTCGAAGGTAAATTCATTCTCGCGTATGACAGCCCTGCTTTCTTTGTCCCCTGTATAAGTCACAACATAGAAATCCGGAGCCCACATCTCAAACTCTCTCTCCCAGTTGATGATAGTGGAGAGTGGCGCACTGACCAGAAATGGCCCTTTGGAGTGACCCTGAAACAAGCAACTCAGTTACACTCTGTTCCCTTCCTCTCTCAAATGCATTTGAAAAAGTTCAATTGGTGCCCAGACCTCTTTGTAAAGTGAGTACAGGAATACTATAGTCTGCACAGTCTTGCCAAGCCCCATTTCATCAGCCAAGATTGTGTCGGTTCCTTGGGCCCAAGAGAATCGCAACCAGTTCAGGCCTTCCAGCTGGTATGGGTGCAAAGTTCCCCCTGTGTCATCAATGTACCATTGCTGCTGTTCAAACTTGATGGTGGGCTGTGACCAATGGCACATAAAAAAGAGAGAATGATACTGAGATTCAGTCTACGCAAATAACTGAAAAAGTGTAAATTCATAAAGCAAGATAAATTCAGGCATAAATTCATGAAGTAAAATAGTAATTGCACTCACATCCACAACCGGAGTGTCTGGTGGAGGTTCTCTCCTCTTTACTTCCTCTTTGAGTCTCTTTCCCTTTCTGAACAGCAGGGGGTGATGGCTTTCACCGAGCACCATATTCCTGGTAAAATCAGAGTCAGTGAGTGTATGGCACTTTTCACACACTTTGTGTGACAAATTTCTTAATATTCTTCATTTATTCATTTTAGTCACAAATCAATTTTTTCAGTTTTTTTTTCTTTCTATTTTGAGAACTTTTAGGATGCTAGCATGAATCTAGGAAAAAGTTTTAAAGTTTTAAACATCACATAACTGTCTTAAATTGTCACATATATTGTCTTTCAACAATTACATAAAACTGATATATAGTTCACTGTATAAAAAAAGAAAAATATATTTGTAATGTAATTTTAGTAATTCTTTTCAAATCTAATTACAAATAACAAAATTACTATTACAATATTACGCATATTAATAATCTAAACATTAAAAAATACTATGAAATACTACTTGGACACTTTCTAGAGCATGATAGGAAAACGAGTCAAAATTAATTAATTGTAGTTATATGCATTTTTTATTTGTTTTTAATATTAATAATTTAATTTACTATTTAGTATTTACTATTTTTCATTAATATTTTTAATTTATGGTAAATAGGTTTATAAATAGCTATTAACCAACATTTAGTCCCAAACTAGCAAATAACTAGAGAGGCAGCTTAATTTAGAAACACTGTTACCCAAGTTTTAGTTTTATTTTAGAAATGCTGTATTTAATTTGGATGCTTGTTTGTTGTCTATTGCTAAAAATGTAGGGCAGGGTTGCAGAAATCGCAGGCCTTATATGAAATTAATAAAAATGATAAAAATAAAACCTTTAGCATGAACTTCTGAGGATAATGATCAACATTTTTACTGACGTAAATAGGTTTATAAATAGCTATTAACCAACATTTAGTCCCAAACTAGCAAATAACTAGAGAGGCAGCTTAATTTAGAAACCCTGTTACCCATTCTGGAAAAGTTTTAGTTTTATTTTAGAAATGCTGTATTTAATTTGGATGCTTGTTTGTTGTCTATTGCTAAAAATGTAGGGCAGGGTTGCAGAAATCGCAGGCCTTATATGAAATTAATAAAAATGATAAAAATAAAACCTTTAGCATGAACTTCTGAGGATAATGATCAACATTTTTACTGACCATTTAAAAATTCATTTATTAAGAGCTTCAGGCGCTACAGTATTTAATACCTCTTCATGGAAAGCTCTGTATGTGTGTTTGCGCCCATTTAAATCCACATTAAATTTAAATGACATGGCTTACCTGTGGTCCCAGTAGGCTTGTTTAAAGCTGTCATAATCTGGGATGTGGAAGTCATCAGCCTCCCAGGTGCACTGATCGTATGGCAAATCTCTCCACTTAATCAGGTAGTGTACATCTCCATCCTTATCAAAACTTTAACATACACAACACAGTCTTAAGGCATATAATAATACAATAAATTACTGCATGAAAAGCATGTTGTCTGAAGTATAGCATTAGCACTACTATCTGTGGCCCATGTACCTGTGGTTGAGGATCCGATGAATGATCATCCACTCCGGCTTTATGCCGTAACGGTAAAATCGTTCCTCCATGGCTGCATACTGAGGGTCTTTGCTCCTCCTCTTCTCACTGTTAAGCTCCTCCTCCCCGGAGCCATAGTCGTACGGTGGCGGTTCATCCATGTCGTTCTTACGCTGGTAGTTACGGTACATTACCGTGTGATATAGCTCCAACTGCATCAAGGGAAAGAACCGAAACTTAATCAGAGATACAGGAACAAGCCAAAAAAGCATGCATGATTTAATTAATGTCTTTGCTGAGGAAATGTGGGAGTCCCACCTGTAGTTCGCTGACCCAGGAGCAGTGCCAGTAGGACAGCCCAGCCCATTTCACAAACAGTTGCCTCTCTGGACGACCCTTCAGCGGCATTTTGGTCAAACTGTCCACCTTCTCTCCATCTTGCCCAAGAGGAACCTCAGGTGGTAGAGGAGGATCGCCCCACACCCAGTGCAGAATCTTCTGGACTTTCCCTTTTAGTGGTGGACACTAGGGGAAATATGGATGATAGATGATGAACAGTGCTCAAATGTTCAAAACAACATATGCTTTTACTTGTGCTTTTAAGGTTGGATTTGAGACAGACTTATAATAATTTTTATTTTTTAAATGTCATGAAAATGCTTTAGTTCAACTATAATTGTCCTTTTTTTGTGAAGCTGTACTAACAGACCTAAATAAAACGATCGTGCTCAGTAAGATGTTTTTTTTAATGTGTGTGTGTGTGTGTGTTTTTGAGGGAGAAATTAATACCTTTATTCAGAAACGATACATTAAATTGATCAAAATTGTCTATTCATCAAAGAAAAAAATTAAATTCATCAAAAAATCCTGATAAAAATGATCATGCATGATGGTTTACACAAAAACATTTAGCAGCACAACTGATTTCATAAGAAATGTTTCTTGAGCACTAAAACAGCATATTAGAATGATTTCTGAAGAATCATGTGACACTGAAGACTGGAATAATGATGCTGAAAATTCAGCTTCGCCATCCCAGGAATAAATTACACTTTATAATATATTAAAATAGGAAACAGTTCTTTTAAATTGTAATAATATTCCACAGTATTACTATTTTACTGTATTTTTATTTAAATAATGCAGCCTTGATGAGCATTAAGGATTTCTTTCAAAAGCCAAGTCTAATTTTCAGCTATTTCAAAGACTCTTGAGAATGATTTTAACTGAACTGATCCATACAGACGTTTCTCACCATGCATCGTGGACACAGCCATTCTCCATTGGGAATTTCAGGAAGCGGTGGGTTGAGACAGTGGATGTGGTAGGAGGAAGGGCAGGTGTCACAGCACAGCAGCTCTCCTCCATCCTTACACACTCTGCAGAACTCCATGTGGTCATCTTCCTCCTCACCAGCAACCTCATCTTCGTCCTCCTCATCATCTTTGGCCTCCCACTGAATACCTTCTTTTTCCTGAGAGATGAGGCAGTAAACTGTCAGTCTGAATAGCACAGCTTCTGTGGCCTTGAATGTACTAGAATGCATTTCTTTGCATGTATATGCTTGTTGTGAAGCAGGGAGGGATTTCCTCACACAGTGGGGGCAGCTCCATTTGCCCTCAGGGGCTTTCTCCAGTTCTGGATCCAGACACACCAGGTGATATGCTCTGGGACAGGTGTCACATAGAATGATCTCTCCTCCCTGCTGACAAACCTCACAGTAATCTTGATGGTCTGTCTCGTAGCCGTCTCCATCCTCTCCTACTTTAACAATAGAGTTCAAAGAGAAACCTAAATAGTTTATGGAACAGAAGTACTGTGCAATTTCAAATACATAATATTTCACAATTTTAACAACAATATTTCAATGTAACAACACTTTAATTCTGTTAACAAGACTTACACTACCGTTCAAAGAATCAGCATCTGTAAGATTTTTTTTTAATACATGTATTTAGCAAGAACACATTAAACTTATCAAAAGTGTCAGTATAGACATTTATAATGTAACAAAAAAAAGTTGTTGTTTGTTTCCTGAGCAGTAAATCAGTATATTAGAATGATCTCTGAAGGATCATGTGACACTGAAGACTGGCGTAATAGCTATATTTATATATATATATATATATATATAGGTAGTGTATTTAACAACAACAATAATAATAATAGATTAACTTTTTCTTTTTTTCCGTCCTCGGCGGGTCGACTTCTTCTTGGGTGCCGCTGAAGTATCTGAGCGTACAGAGGCACTGTGAATGCTGATGTCATCAAAGTCTGAAAAGTCATCCAGGAAATCCTCCTCACTCTGAGAAATAAGACATTAAAACAGTTAAACCATTCACTAAAATTAGGTCATACTCCTCAAACTGGATGATTTCATGTGACAGTTTATGCAAAAGGCACAATAAGTCTTCATCAAAAATGAAAAGGTCATAACATGGAAAACAACTTTAGAAAGAACCTAATAAAACTGGGAGGAACCAGAACACTTGGGAAGAATATCTATACAAATGATCCATGAATTGTTCTGGGAAGTGGAAAAGCTAAAAAATTCTCTCTCAATTGAATAGCTAAGGGGAATCTTTCCATGTGATACAGGTTAAGCCCTAGAAAGATTTCAGTGAAAGCGCATTCTCACCGAAGAGCCTTTTTTCCTTTTTCCACCCTGGCCTGCTTTCGATTTGGACTTCTTCGGTTTCCCTTTCTTTTTTGTTTCTTTCACTGGCTTACTTTTTTTCTTAGCGCCAGGCCCTGCAATGCAGTCCAGATGAGATAAACAAAACAGCAACATTTTTTTTTGTGAGATCTGAGAACAATACTCCATTCTCCAGACATACATATAACACATTTTACATTTGCAAATCTGTTTTGGTTTTTTTGTAAACACATATGCGCACTTAATATTTTGATGTTAAATTACTTCATATAAAATCGAAGGGTCAACTATAAATAAGCTATTCATAGGATAAAATTACACAGTTGACTTTTAAGTTTCAAAGTTACACTAAAGCAATCGTGTAAGTGAAAAACCAAACACATTTAAATAAAGAATTGCCAAAAGCCAATAATTAATCATGTTACATACTGTATGTAAACAATGTAAAAGCCTCCACTAACTGCTTTGGAAATCTGATCCTAGATATAAACCCCTATATAACATCAACAAAAAGAACATTAAATTACCCTTTCCCTCTTTGGTTTTGGCTTTTTTGATTGGCCCAGATGGTGAGATCTGTTGGATACTTCTAATACAGATGGGCGGAGCCACATTGACAGTTTCCACGGCAGCAGCCACCGCAGCCGCTACAGCAGTTGCAGAGGTGCCTTTGAAAGGGTTGTTCGCGCTGAACTCTCTCCATTTCGCTCCGAGCACCGTCATCATTTTTGACATGGGGATCTTGGGGTTCTTTTTGGCAATGAGGGGCCTGTCCACAAAAAAAATTGCAAAGAAAAAACTATTCTTAGACAATGAAGTTGAAATTTGTGTGGCAAATTTTATAAGAGGCCATGCATTGTGGTGATTTTACCTCAAGTACTGGATGTTCTCAGGCACGATGAATCAGAAATCGGAAGTATATACTAAAAGAGTGTCTATCAAATTAAATATTATGCTGGTTACAGTAGACATGCATGGTGTGGGTCAGACAGTACATCTTGTTTCAATGCCTATTATTAGAAAACCTGTCACCATAATGTCATTACTTCATACAGGCATTAGCATTTGCCAGAAGGAATGTTTTAAAATAGAACAAGACATCTTGACAGCAGGGCATTAGAACTTCCATGCAGAAGGAAAACTGAAATCCTACCTAAGAAACTGGCTGAAGGCTTTGTAGTTGGTGATGGTTTTATAGTCGTCCTCTGAGAAGGCATACTGCACATCTTCGAGACCCCACTCTTGCATCAGCTGACTGGATGACTTTGGTTCCTGGTGTCACATGAGAAACTGTTATTCATTTATTCTCATGGCTAATAGAGTATAATAGAGCATTTCTACTATTAAGTGAGAACCTTCATGTTTCCATCATCGTCATCATCGTCGTCCTCATCATCGTCTTTCTTTCGCTGTTTAGTTTTCCTCTCCTTCTTCTCTTTGGGCTTCTTCTTTTTCTTTTTCAGGGTGCTGTAGGTGCTGCTCTCACTCCCTGACCTGTGACCATGATCCTCTCTGTCTGACATGTCATCTAGCCCACTAGGAAGCCCCTGTGAGTACAGGTGGAGACATTACAGAAAAAGAAGAGGAACACTCATATAAAAATTAATGGGAGAAATTTTAACGCTCAATAAGGCGACTGTAGGAATGATAGTCCAGCCATTTAGTAAAGAGCCAATCTCCTTTTTGGTGGAATCTGAACATACACATTAGCATAATACATTTTTAGTTTTTAGTGTGATTTTAGCATAATTTATGATACCGTTATTGTCAGATTTTTTTTGATGATTTGATGTTATTGAAACTTTATCTTAACAAGCAGTTTTACAAATTTTCCCATTCACAGTAGCCAGTGTTTCATATTTATTATCATAATGATAACCAAAACCGATGTTTCATAATACCACATTTTTGTATATATATTTCTCATGACAGCATAAAAGATCTTTAACATTGTGTTTTGCGCCATTGCTTTAGCAAAGCATCTGCCAATCGAGCTAAAACCAATATTGCGATTTAGCTTAGTACGCTTAACAAACCACAAAATACTGCAACTGAAGTCTGATGCGCTGCATGTTTCAGAGTGAAGAGCAGCACTGTGTTCATTTACCCTCGAGCGGCTCACGATGTGTGCTGTTTAACATGCATTTGGGAAAACAATGTGTGCCAGTGATGCTTTATTTTCACATTTGCATAATTAAAGGGGTCATATGATGCGATTTAAATTTTTCCTTTCTCTTTGGAGTGTTACAAGCTCTTGGTGCATAAAGAAGATCTGTAAAGTTGCACAGACTAAAGTCTCAAATCCAAAGAGATATTCTTTATAAAAGTTAAGAGTCAACCACGCCTTCCTAAAACGGATCGTTCTAACACGCCCCCACATGTCTACATCACGATGTGGGAAGATTTGCATAACACCGCCCAAATGTTCACGCAAAGAAACAAGGCATAACTTTTATTCTCGCTGTAGTATTGTTGCCGCCGCC
>NW_015628268.1:75439-98087 GCF_001515625.1 Sinocyclocheilus rhinocerous
GTGTGTGTGTGTGTGTGTGTGTGTGTGTGTGTGCGTGTATGATTGGAGAAAGCCTTTTGCTGTGTTGCAGCTGTGCACTGGCTGGCAGACGTCTCTCCGGCGCAGGGTAGGCCAGCACTGCCGCAGAGTGAACAAGCTCCATAGGCAGCAGTTCTGAGTTGCCATGGAAACCAAACTGTGCAGTGTTGGAGGTGGGGGGTGTAGGGGGAGCTCTCTCTACTGCAGCAGCCAATGGAACAGCGCCATCCAATCAGATGCGTTTGCATAACGAGCTTGTTATGAAGAGTCCCCATGGTTGCAATGCCTGTGTTCTAGGGCCCGTCTAGACAAATCTCAATCACGTACATGGGGGAGGGAAAAAGAGAGAGTGAAAAAGGAGGGGTGCTCATGCAAAAGGCAAAGACTAGAACCACTAAAGAGCTTAACAGCTGGAGCTGAAAGGTCTCCCAAAATCCAAGCCACAATTTTCTGACAATGTACCTCAAAAGGAAAAAAAAAAGATCCAATGTAAATAATGTGTCACAAAGAGGTATTCAGGCTGACACCATCCCTATAGAAAATGCAGTATTTAAAGGAAGAGTTTGTCTAAAAATGAAAATTCTGTCATCATTTACTCACCTTCATGTTGTTTGAAACCTGTTTGAGTTTCTTCTGTGGAACATGAAAAAGAAATTTCAAGCAGATAATCGATTTTTCAGAAATAAGCTATAATTGGTTCTTTTGTCTTGTGACTATTCACAACACATTTAAATGTTAAATCGAATTGAATGCAAATTAGATTTGTGACCTATGGTGGATGGGAAGATTTTCAACAAATTATTACAATTTCAGGCTTTTCCACACGCTTAGTTATTGTATTGCTTTACAAGTTGGAAAATAGCAAATGAGTTAAATGAATAAAATAAAAAAAATGTATTAATTAATCTGTATTATTTTCCTGTAAAAATATCTAAACATAAAACAACATATTTTCAGAGTCATATCCTATTATAAGTAATATCATAGTAATAAGTAATATCATATTAGACAGTATGTTTTCAGAGAAAATATCTTAAATTAAGCTTTTCTTCATGCCTTTTTTAAAATAAGATCTCATTAGTTATTGTTTGTTAATGCATTAACTAACAATGCATTTGTAACTATGATTAATAAATGCTTTAGAAGTATTTATATTGTTAATTTAACATAACTTATTTTAAAATGTTACCTTTTTTCTTCTAAACATAAAACTAACCAAATTTATTTAGGTTTATGCTTCTGCTATTAACATTTTAATATCTTTTGACTGACATTTCAATATTTTTGTCTAGAAAACAACACAATAATTCTAATACTACAATTTTATAACATTTTAAGACAATTTTTGCAGTGTATATCTATGCTACTTTTGTGTCCTTTTTGGAGCTTGACAGCCCCAGTTAACTTATTCACTTTTTTGTAGTATGGAGTATGGAGAAAAAAAGCAGTGTGAACACTCTGCCGCAGAAGAAAGTTGGTCATTTGGGTTTGGAACGACATGAGAGTAAGAAAATGATGAAAGTATGCCTTTAAATACTGCATTTTCTGTGGAAAAAGAACTGCCTTATAGTGTCAGACATCTTTGGGATCTTTTTCCCCAAAAACATCCTCATCTTCAACATACCAGACAAGAAAAAAATGCTCATTAAATGAAATGTCACTTATCATTGTTTACATCTGACAAAGCATCAATTCTCACTCTCCCGTTACAATCCCTAGACTCTCCACAGTCTATCAGGCTCCGGCGCAGGTGGCCGGCTTTGGCGAGCTGAGCTGTTAGACTTGCGGACAGCAGAAGGGCAGGCGGCGGTTTTGACCTGCATTGATTTGAGCCCGTGTCTGACACGGCACTGCAGGGAGAGCATGACTGACGCCAAGCAGGGCTCTTAGCTGCTGAGGGGAGACCTCTCTGCCCTCTCCACGGCACATTTACCACTGCTGAGAAGAAGGGAGGGTTGAGAGAAAGACTGAATCTGTCCAAGGAGGCAGATAAAGCGAGGGAGGGCTAGGGAGGAGAAAAAGAGGAATCCCTCTCATTATCTCAAAGGTAAATACAGTCAGCTGGGGGGACTGTGACCGACCGACCTGGTAAATGTTTTATCTCTCGCCAAGGCGCGGAGAGAGAGCTGACTAGAAAAAGGCTGATCGGTAAAAAATACGACAAAATACCCCGAGGTCAGGCAAGTTGTTTCATACTGATCATTCAACCTGGCCTTTCTTATGAGTGCTGTGATGTAATGTAGGCTGAAGGCAGATCAGGGCGCTACTTGTTGTATGGATGGTCTAATGTCAGCCTAACTTTTCTGGGAGGGAGCCATGAAATTTTTTTTAATAGGACAGTCCCCATTTTTGGTGTCTGTCTTCTGTGGAACACAAAAGAAGATATTATAAAACATAAATTTAAAAAAGTTCGTTTTTTTTATTCATACAATGAAAATCTATGGGGTTCAGTGTTGTTTTGGAGCCCAACGTATGGACAGTTGTACAACATTGTAAGTTTCAGCCATGATAAGTTGAGCAAACAAGTAGTATCTGACTTAACTTTAGACCATTCTGAACTATTTGAACTTGACCTGCCCAGGTTTTCACATCAGAAATGTGGTCACCTCACAGGTGACACATTTACAGTAACTGATCATGACACTCAAAAACCAAAACATCTAGGATGCTATAAATACAAGAAATGCTGATTTAGCCTAACAACATGAAAATAACTTGCATTCTGATGATGTCATAACAACATCTATTTCATCCATGCTTCAATCAGTTAGATAGCATTTAAAAGGTTACCTCCTTTTTCTTCTTTTTCTTAACTTTGGGCTCCTTTCCCTCCATTATCTTGCTGGGTTTCTTCTTCTTATGCTGTTTAACCGAATCATCCTCAGAGAAAAATCTCTCTAAGGGTGACAGGGGGACACTCCTCCGACGTTCACCTTCCTCATCCTCATCTAAGAAAAAACACAAGAGGTTCACACTTATGAGTTTCATGCATACATCACATCACCCCCATCTATTTATCAATCTATTCATCCATCCATCCTGTTGTTTAATCTGTCTGTCGATCTATCCAACCCATTCTCATGAGAAAACGTAACTATTTTATGATTTCGTATGATCTATCTATCTATCTATCTATCTATCTATCTAACTGTCTGTCTGTCTGTCTGTCTGTCTGTCTGTGAAGGGTTTGCCTGTGTAGTGGAGGCTCCTTCACTCCATTAGAGTAAAAGCAAAGATTTTCTGAAAGGGGAGCGAAAGGAGAGAGGTGAGGTCTCTGCCACCTACTGAACTGTGAACCTCTCACTGTAAACAAAAAAACTACTGTCTGGCAGCACATATTCACTGTAACACTTCAATGATGCCATGCTGTCAAAAAGAAAAGAAAAAAAAGACATCAGGAAAGCATCGTCTGCAACCGGAGCACTATGGTGCAACTCCTGCCGCTTGTCAATCGTCAGCTCAGACGGTGGGCCATGAAATATGCATTGCGTGTGGTGGAGTCAATCAGCTAAAGCCCTGTTCCGCAGCCCACCACGCCCCGTGGGAGCTGCCAGATGAGGGGCTTTCCCAGCCTCTTGGATGCTATCCTCGAAATCCACTTAACCTTCATTTAGCTGCCACTGTTTGAGGACTTCAGCTCCGGTGAGAGCAGCCCCTGCACGGTTCAAGCCTCGCTTGCAGTCCTATAGGGCATTTTGGGTATTTACTCATGTAAAATACAAAGCTTCCCATCTCTCTCTCAGCCACTGGGAGGTTTTTTCTTATTTCAATCTTCTGCCGCACATAAACAGAGCAGTTGCCTGCGAGATGACGGATATTTAGGGCAGTGCGTCTGCAATGCATCTCACAGGGAGGCTCTTTCATGTCGGCAGAATATGTCTGCTGCCTGCCAGGCGCATCAAGCACACATCTCGTCTTCATTCATGTCTCACTTACAGTCGTGGTAATGCAACACAGCACTCTTGAAGTGAGGATATAGAAAAAAGCGAGGTTTTACATTGTCAACTTACTTTTAAGCATTTTGGATTATGTCGTTGTGAAAATTCATATTTTTATTCTCTATATGAATACTGAGGGGTTGAAGTACATATCTTTTTCAGTGTTAAGGTACATAATGCAAGGTACATATACATAAGGTACATAATTCTGTTGCACTCTGGTGAAAATTCATATTTGTATTCAATATATGCATACTAAGCTGAAGTGTATATTTTTTCAATGTGAAGACACTTTATCCAATTCCAATTTAATATGCTAAGAAAATAATGAATAATCAATCATCTGTAGCCTGATTTCCCCAAAACTGTAGCTCTATTTTTGCATCCCGGACAGTCACGTTTTGTGCCATGTTCCCAAGCAAACAGAGCCTCGACCAGGAACCGCCAGGTGTTTAAAAGCTGTGCTGTTGCCATTCGCTGCTGGTAGCGGGGCTGAAAATGTCACGACTGCAGCCACACATTTGTGTGTCAGCTAAGCATGGACATTGGGGTAACTTTGACCTTGCAACAAGGGCTGGGTCAGTGCCGCACTCCATTAGAGATGGGATTCACGGCCGGTCTCGCTGTTAAGAAGAGGAACATTTACAGGAAAACGCATTAGCTGCCTGACAGACTGCGTATGTTAATAGTGCCTCCACCGTTAATGTGATGAGACAGCATGGTTGGAACTCCCCCTCATTGAGACCTTCAAGTTTTATAGGCCGTATCTTTACTTTCTGAAGACTATATCCATTCTCTAAGTCCCAAGGCTCATTCACAAACCTTTGCTCTGCTTTGCAAAGCGATATAGTGGCAAAATTTGCAAGTACACAAGCAAAGTAGTCTAAAATTAATGTCCTAATAACCTATAAAACAAGAACAAAGCCACTGCAATTGAGTTTAGATGCTATAATTATTTTATTCCAGCATGCATATTCTACACTGCAGTAATTTGTTGGTAAAATTAGCAAGATGTGACACACTGTGGAGTCTGATGCAGACACATAGACATAAGTGCGTGATGCAACAATGATTTACATGCATGCACAAACTCTAGCAAAGAGAAAGGAGTGTCAGCTTTCACAGTGCAGCTTCCAAAAATAGCCCCCACCAAACAGAGCTATGAGCAGCTCATGATAATCTTTCAATTTCAAAGATTATGACTATGTAAAAGAAAACCAGACTTCGAATGGAGGAAATAAAGAAGGGGGCAAAAAGCACTCAAATGACTTTGGATCAGCTTCACCCTAATGCATCCTAATGAGGATCAACATAAACAGAAACTCTCACAAGCATTGTTGGGGTATGACAGACAAATGAAACAGCACTAACAAGAACGGGGCAGAACATATAAAACCTTTTTCTTTATGACAATGATATTTTTTTTTTAGAATAGGACAGTCCACCCAAAAAATTCTGTCATTATTTACTCACCGTTACGTCGTTCAGAACCTGAATAACTTACTGTCTTCTGCAGACACAAAATTTTGAAAAATATTTTGAAGACTTTTGTCAATATAGTTCAAGTCAATGAGGTCCAAAACAACATTTTCAAACTCGGAGATATTTTTCAAAATATATTTTTTTGTGATCAACAGACAGATAAAGTTGTACAGGTTTCGAACGACGTGAGATTGAGTAAATTACAGAATTTAATTTATGGGTAAACTATCCATTGAATCTGCTATAAATTTTGAGATTGCAAATATTTGGAGCTCTGGAGAAAATCAATCTGGCGTCTTTCTGGAACCACTCCATCCTTTGTTCCTGATGTGGCACACAAGGAATGTGGACTCAAGTTGCAAAAATTTAAAACTAACTGATTAAAATGTGCATATCTTAACAGAAGCGATGCACATCCATTAACCAAATCTGACGGAGGTGAAATAACATTAAAAACCATGCAATTATTGAGCTCGCCATTGAATTCTTTATCATGTTTCATTCTCTTAGCATTTTTATAAATCATCTGTTTGTCTGTTTATATCTGCGGTTAGAGCATGCTCACTTCATTACTCCTGGCTGGGGGAGCAGTCATGTGTTCTGCAGTGTTTGGATACGGCAGTGAACAGTCCTGATTGCAAATCTCACTTCGCTGGCCTACAATACAAACTGCATTTTCAAAATACATCCTATTACTTTACTTATGCATGTTAGTTTCACAATAATTAATTAAAGATATGCTTTATCGTTCTTAGCAAAGAAGCTAGAGATTAACTGGATTGATTGTATGGAAATTATTACGATGTGGTTCGCAATTAAATAACTTAATAGCTCATTTCACATGCTAAAAATTGGCTATTTATTAATCTCACCAAAACATTCATCAACCACCTCATTATAATTTCAGTAAAGGAATCAGTGAAGGTGTTCTGGCCTACACTGAAAGCAATCAGTGAATGGGACTAAATAGCAACCCAAAATCCTGGCCAGTCCTGCACTGCATAGATTTCTCATTTTTAGCACATGCGGGGGCTTACTGTCTAAATAGAAAGAGCACGCTGGCTCATGAATTATTTCTCAATTATTAATTCTTCTGCATATTGCACATTATTTCAAACCGTTTGCAGCCCTCAGCAGCGTTCATATCAACCACGTAACCACCTCGTAAAAAAAAAGGAGGTAAATACGCAATTGGGGTGCAAATGAGATACTCGTGCTCAGGTCGGTCACGTGATTAATTCACGGCTAATTCAGAGGCAGCCTAGACCAGCGAGAAACCATAAATGTATTGATTTTATTGAATTGAGGGCCGTGAATGTATAAAAGGCATGCAGGCAGAACGAAGTCTTAACTACACGGCTTCTCCATTACACCACTGAGAACCCTGCTCTCACAGCCAATGGCTTTTGAGACTAATCTGTCATATAAAAAAAAAAAAAAAAGACTGATGAGTCTTTAAGGGGAAAATTAGATGCACGCCCCTTCACCAACACAGGAAGCGTAAACAGAGTGAAATCATAAGGATACAGTAGTCACCAGCAGCGATTAAGCATAATAATTGTGTTCATATTGCCTGAGAAAGATATATCCAGCATCAACATAAAGTGTCTATTTTCAACAAATATTTTCTGTAAAGCAGCTGTTGCACAAAATAATAGTTTCATACATTCATTTAAAATACACAAAGGCCCCTCTTTTAGCCAACACAGGAAAAATTTGACTGTAACAGAAAACAAATGTTAAAATTGTAAACCTGCTAATCTGCAGTACAACCACACACAAAATAAATAAATAAAATTGCATTATAAATTATTAAAAAATAACTTATAAAGTAAAATTTACAAAATCTCTCATCATTTACAAATACATTTTAAGGCTACTATAACAGTAAATACGGTTGAACTGACATTTTAAGTAAAAGGTCTTTATTGTCTTTTAATCGTATTATAAATTAAATCCACAGATTGAAGAAAACAATTTTGATAATCTGTATCAATTTCAGTACATTTTACAGCACCAAACAGATTAATAATAAATCAAATAGGTTTGTATGTTAACACTATAATGACACAATTAGTTACAGTTAGGAAGCCTAAAATATAAAATCACAAAACCTATAACATCATGACTGTAATTTTTATAGTTAAGTTCTGACAGTCAGTTTTTACGGTAAGTTTAACAAACCTTTTTTTTAAGATACTATGGAGGCTGTCTTGGCTAAAGTGTGTGCCCCTCAAACAGACCACAGAGGCAGTGGATGATTGTAGCTGATGTTTTCCTGTCACACGTGGCTCTATCAAGCACATACACTACTTTTACAAGACACTGTGACCACAGAGTAGCACTATAACCATCAGCTCTTTAATATCCCTTAGAGAAATGCCATAACACCTTTTTGGGAAACTGATTGTTTGTTTAGATCAGTTCTAAACCATGCATAAATCCCCACAGCTCCGTCTTACATACTACTTTTACAAAGAGACTGCAGTATTGCCATGCACCAGACTTTATATTAAAACAGTCCATCAGGTTTAAAAATCATTATGCACAGTGGGTGCAATATCAGAGCACCCGGACTGGAAAAAAAGACAGTGGGTGCATGCATAACTCATTTATTTGCAAAGAAAAAATGCGCCAACCGGATGATGGAATATGAACAGAGAACGATTTTATCTCAAAGCGAATCGCAGACAGATGGTCTGCTCTTTAGTCGCGCTTTAGTGACTCAAATACAGTCGGACAGTGCGCCGTTATTTTTGGACGAACAGTGTCCGGTGTGAGTCTGACAACAGAAGCTACTGAGACTATAATAAATCGCACGCGCGTCAACCCCCTTTTCCTCCGCATTCAACTAGGCGTAGCAGCGCAGTTGTGAAGGGCAGAACTCTCCCTCCCCTGTGACTCTTTACCCCCTCACCTGGCACGTCGTCCTCAAAATCCATATCGTCTTGCCCCTCATCTTCATTGCTTAGCGATCCGGGCATCTTTACCGCATAACAAGAAAATCACATTCGAGATGCAGGAATAAAGTCCAGAAACTTAACCCTCTGAATGCCCAGATTTTCAGCTTCAGAGGAAACGTCCACTGAAGGTGAGGCTAATTTTATTTTAATATGCTCTCAATAAAATAAAAGATGGCTGCCCTGTTTAAAAAAAAACCTTTCTCCCTCTTCTCTATCCAAATCCTCCAGTCTGAAAATAAGAAAGAGACAAAAATGGAACACACATGCCCAGATTGTGACGTCTGGGCGGTTGCCATGGCAATCCATCCCATAGTTTCCCAACACAACTAGTTACTGCTCTTCGCCTGGTCACCGGCTTAACTAGTAGTGAGAGTGGCGGGGTCTCATTGCCCTTTTCCCGCTGAAGTTCGGGGAATGTGCGGTTATACAGGGAGACATACGGGAGAAAGTTCCCTCACAGTCCCTTTCTGTCAGACGAGGGAAGCGCACAATAGGAGCAGGAAAAATGATTTTTTTTGTCCATCTTTTCTTTTTTCTTTTACAAATGTAGGTCGGACAAATTATATATCCGAGGTAACGGCTGAACGTACATCTTTGACGACTTGGTTTAGAGATGTTTTAAAGGGACAGTTCACTTTAAAAAAAATTGTAATTCACTCACCCTCACGTAGTTCCAAACCTGTGGCGTGTGTCCCACGGAAGAAAAAGCAGTGTTCACTTTTATTTCATCTTCTTGACATACACAAAGTAAATGGTGACAGGCATTCTGCCTCATTTTGGGTGAACTAAAGCGTTACAAACGAGGCCAGGTTTCCGTTATTTAAACGAAATATCGGTTCCTTTAAAAATTGTGTATAGCGCTGGAAACTTTTCTGCTGGAAATTAATTTAATCTCTCATTAAAAAAAATCCAATCTAATTCTTTCTCGTAAACCTGCTTCAGGTCAGCCCGCGAATCACGAGCCGTTGCCAAGGATACGACAGCGAGACGCTCTACGTGATCAAACCAGACAAAGACATTTCAAATAATCTCAAGTACTCATAAACCAACCAAAGCAGGTTTGCTGGTCTCCCGGTCTAGTCATGTATAGTTCTGGAAACATTCAGCTGGCCCAAACAGTTGAGCACTAGGAGACCAGCTAAATCCAGCAACCATTTAAGGCTGGTTTTAGATGCTCCAGCAGCATATCACCGATTAAATGAACTCTCTGAACCCTGTGAGTGCACAAACTTTGTTGCTATGGAAATTATTGGTCCTGTCTGACCGGTGATAGATGAATCCTATATGCTTTAGTGCAGTTAAAAAAAAAAAAGACAAAGACTTCGGTTGCTCTAAAAATAAAGAAATTGCACAATTATGAATCAAATGGATTTATCTTTCTCTTTTCCTCACAGTAAAAGACACAATGTTTCGAACATACTGAAATGAACACACCAGAAACAAGGAAACTGATTTCTTTTGAAATTTTATTGAATTTACAAAAGAGTGGCATGGATTTAATCTTCATCGTCCTCCTCCTCATCCTGGTTGATCTGGAAGTAGCGCAGTTCATAGCTCTCCTTGGTGTTCGCTACTACACGCAGCCAGTCACGCAGGTTGTTCTTCTTGAGGTACTTCTTGGTAAGATACTTCAGGTACCTGAAAACAACAAACACTTAAGTTTGCCTCATAACATACTGTTGCAATTGACATGACACCGAGTTTCAAATGAGATGGTAATATAGTCATTAAAATTGTAACCATATCTGAGACTAGTGGGTGCAAATACAGGTAATACTGAAAAGCTATGAAATGGAATGGGAAGGCTACATATAAAAGGTTTACATTTTGTAGTACTAAAACCCTTTAAAAAATATATATATAGGTTTTTATAAGTAACTGCTTTGTATTCACACAATTTGGCTTACTGGGTAAAACAAAAGACCCTTAAATTCTGCCTGGTGGAACAATCGCTATAGTTATAAAAAATATCTTAATTCAAGGGTACATAAAGGCTCCAATTATAAGGTGTGAAATTAGTGGTAGTGGTTCTCCTAACAGCTTCTAAGGCCCTTCTCATCAATCTGGCTTCTCAGACAAATATTCAACAAGGACAAGATGTAGATGACATGCCACAACACTTTCTGAATAGAGTTAATGCAATATTACAAAACCAGCAACAGCTACTTGAATAGGTAATGCCTCTTAAAAGTCTTGCATGAAACTTCACATCAAAAGTGGAGTAAGTCCAGGGACGCAGGAAGTAGGGGTGCTGAGGGGGCTGCAGCACCCCGATTTCACATGGTTGCAAATGCAACGCCAAGTTTGTTCATTTAAATGTATTCAGTTTTAGCATTTAATAATTTATTTGTAATGATCTCTGAAATGTAAATTGTACGTGGGCTATAATAAACCCATGTTTATCTTTATAAACATGATTAATTTTACTTGCTATGTTTTCTATATGGGATTATTAGCCTAATCCTCATGAACACGTGACGCTGGCGTGTGGTATCAGACATGAACTATACAGAATGCGAACAAGATTAACTTTAATACAAGGAGATAATGGCGCGAAAGCGAATTTCAGTTTTTTTTTTTTAAATGCCCATCCCAGCAAAAACTTTCCAAAATCGGCATCCAACACCAGCCCCAGCACCGACGTAAGTGAACAAGCTCCAGCACGAGCACGGAGACAAGTAAGCCTAGCGGACCTAGCCCAACCCCTGAGATTGATCAGCTACTATCGATAATTTCAAAAATGTGATATGCAGTCAAATTTCCCAGTGTGTATGCCACTTAAAACGAGTGTTCATCCCAACCGAAAACATCTTCCCGCGCCGACAAGTAAGCCTAGCGGACCTAGCCCAACCCCTGAGATTGATCAGCTACTATCGATAATTTCAAAAATGTGATATGCAGTTAAATTTCCCAGTGTGTATATGCCACTTAAACGAGTGTTCATATCGACGCACTTGTAGTGCTTTGTGGAGTTGTCAAATGAGGTGACCCCCCCCCTTTTATTTCACCCAACACGGACACACACAGCACCCCCAACCGAAAACATATTCCTGCGCCCCTGAGTAAGTCATTACACAAAGATCACAGTAATGTGTAATAATTCCACCCTTTCAACAATTAAGTCACATCTTCAGTAGATGAATTAGATAAACACAAAAACATTTATAGGCCACAAAAACACCACATCAACTCTCAAAATGATTTGCTATATCCAACACACTAACAGCAATAAAGCTGACATGAAACTGAAAGCCACATGATGGGCTGCTTTCTGTGTTTAATACTAGTCTGTTCCAGTAAGCAGGAAGGAATTCAGCATCAAATGAAATGAAAGATTTTACTCTATACATACTAAATAAAAAACTATTTTGACAGTACCTATACATAAATAAACGTCTGATCGCAAGATGCACGCGCGTTTCAGTTTATCATTAAAGAAATTAAGGATGAATCTAAAACACCTCAAATCAATGGCTAAACTGGCAGTACAATACTGCACACTTTCAATCTGTAAAACGTGTGGGCTGTTAGCCACAATGACGACACGCACAGGTCTTGGAAACACTGCACCGAGGCACAAACACATATGAATCACCAATGTTCTGATCGTGTGAATGTACACGACTGATTTATAGAGAGGAAACAAAAAGTTAATTGACAAATCTGTTCGATTTTGCTGACTATATTTAGACTACTTAAACTTACATCAACATGGCAGACAATTTCTTTAGGCATAAACTCTTAAAGTACTTTTTGCACCTTTCAATTCACCTTAAATTCAAATGATTAAACGTCTTACAACATTACAATACAGCAGTGAATCAACAGCTAACATACGATTCAAGGAAATACTGGGAATGGCAATAAAAACAAATTGTTGAGAAAAAAAAGATCTCAATACAAAACTGCATTGGAAATAATGATAATGGCAATAAACTGTATAAAGTGCACAATGTTGTGTTTTGCTGTTTGGTAACGCATGTGCTAAATTTCTCAGTTCCATTATCTTAATGACTACTTTTAAATCACATTTTAATTTTAACAACTAAATGTTCAATATTATAGTCACAGTGAAATAACAGCAATAAAATTATAGTTAGCAGCCCTTCACAAGAATTTGGATCTCTAATCTCAGACTTACCTCTTAGAGAAAGGGACCTCAGATGTCACTGTGATTTTGCTCTTGCTCCTTTCAATGGAGACCACGCCACCACCCAAGTTGCCAGATTTACCATTTACTTTGATGCGCTCCTGAAGGAACTGTTCCTGCATAGTGACACATGCAGACATGCCCATCAGATCATATAGAAATATAACTGCAAAGTAGGGCTGCACGATAAATCGCATGCGATATTTAACGCGCATCTTGTCAGAAAGCCGGTTCTGTAATCAGCGGTAAATCTCCATACCGTGCGTGCTATCACATTGAGCAGCATTAACTACACAGAGCCGTTGTTCACTGACGAGCTGCGCCAAACCACGTTCATATTCGCGCGATTTTTTGCGCAGCTCGTCTGTGAACAACGGCTCTGTGTAGTTAATTTATCGTGCAGCCCTACTGCAAAGCCATTAACCATCCAGACCCTTGTGCAGCTGTGATACATTTAACAGTTACTGTACTTTTAGCAGTTATTTGAAAATAAGACATCATTATTATTATTGGTAGATCACACACAAAAAAAAAATCAGACTAGACAATTATGGACATTAAGTCCACTCTGCAACTTATTCTGGCCATAAACAGACTGGAAGAAACTGACAAACGACCAAACAATGTTAGTTTTGTTCCAGTGTGCCGTTCAGGAGTAGGTCTATCTGAAATGAATATCAACGATAGACCAGCACAAAAAAACTCAAAATATGGCACTGCAGTTTCCCAGAAAGAATGCAGGGGAAAAAAACAGTGATGTGTACACTGTATTTTTTGTAATCAGAAATTTGCATACAAGACTGCAGAAAACCATTAGACTCACATATTAAAGCAAGCAGAAAATACAGTTTTGCATGTGTGCAGTTTTGGAAAAACACTGCACACTTTTCAGTCAGGTAATCTGAATGGAGATTTCCAGTTTTGTGTGCACTCTGCATCAGACGATCAGTTTATACTTACAAAGTTAGCAGCATCCATGATGCCATCCTCCACAGGATGAGTGCAGTCCAGGGTGAACTTAAGGACCTGCTTTTTCTTTTTCCCACCCTTGGTCACCTGCTTTTTCTGTAAGACGCAAAAAGATACACATGGATTAAAGCAAAAACGATCAGTGTGTACATTAAAATATTTGTAACGTCTAAATTAATGATAATACATTTGCACTAGAGATATGTTTCTCCCATCATTCATCAAAACGAGCTCTCGCAATCTGACAGTATACGTGACAACGACATACGATTACACATATTCAAAGGCAATAGCGAAATACATTTGAAAACGTTGGGGAAAATGTGAAACTATATAAAACTCAGCCATATAATTTTGGGCTAAATTAGCTTCGCGGTTTCGATCCTTTGGTAGCAGTATTGATTTAAAAACATACCAAAAATTTAATGTCTATATTTTCTATCTATAAAGTATTATCGCAGTGTTTTACTAGTTATTCTGCGTCGATTCTATGAGAAATGCTAATCAGCTAAACTGGTGGTTGCTACAACGTGGTTGCTCACGAGCAGGCCTCGCTCCAGACCTCCAGTAAACAAACGCTTTTAAAAACAACACTGATGCACATATTCTTTCGTTAACCAAATTAATCAAATGTTCCATGGTTCGGCTTTAATCTACACTGGTTTCTGCGCGCCTAGAGAGACGTGACACATTGCATTTTATCGTTTTTCAGGACCTTGCTCGTACTCACAATCGGAGCCATGGCCGACAGTTTGGCAGAAAGGGAGAGGAGAGGGCGCGCGTGCGCATTGAAAGCTTCCCGTTATAATCTATTTCAGACGTAATCGATAGAATCCGTTATGCGGAGATTGATTCGTACAATCACTGGATGATCATAATAGCCATTTCATTGTACCTAATCATATCTTGTCTAATTATGTTTTTTAAGTAAAAATTAGATAAAGCTACATTACTCAAGACTTAACCTATATACAAAATCGCTTTTTGTGTAATTGAGATCACTTATTCAGGTATTGTAAACCTTTGAAATTATCCAATTGTTCATTTGTAATATATTTATAATATTAAAGAGAGAGAGTGAGAGTTTTCCTATATTTTTGTGAATAGACATAGGTTATATATATATTATATTTTTGTATACTGTATATATTTATATAATTTGTATATACATATGCTAATACATATATAAATTCTATTTATTTTATTTTTATTACTCTCTCTCTCTCTCTCTCTCTCTCTCTCTCTATATATATATATATATTACGAATATACAACAACATATGCATTATGATGCATAAAAATCATGATAAAAATCATCTTGGTGCTTTGTCTGTTATATACTGTAAAGTTTTGCAATAGTAGTAGTAGTAATAGTAATACAGAACATGAAATATACAGAAAATCTGAACCGTCTTGAAAATATGAACATATTACATATTACCCTCTCTCACAAAGAGTAGAATTATTTTTGCTGCCCTCCTACTAGGGTGCACAGGATCTGGTTTCTCATATTGTCAGACTGAAGTTTAGCTTTACCTTTGGCAACCCCCTCAGTCTCCCTTTGTACTGAGTTCCCCTCCCCTCCATCACAGTCAGCTGCTTGGCATTAGGCTCCTGTTGAAGAGTCCCAGCATTACTGTCATTCCGGCTGAAGATAGTGGTCAAGCCACTCAGAGAGACATAATACAGAAATTTCTCTTGCTGGCTACATTATGGATTCCCTAACGACACATTAACATTGCAATATATTTGGAATAACAAATATGCTAACTAATATCGGACAGCACCATTTTTATTTTATTTTTTTAAAGGTAGGTGCTTTTTGGGAAATTACATAATGTTAGTGAACTGTTTTGTCTCTATAAAAGCCAAATGTTCAAATAAAATAACAAGAAAGACAGATTTGCATGGAAAATTTCATAGCACTATTTATTTATCTATAAATATATATAGCACACACTTTATGTCAGCATATCCTGTCAAAAGTAAACATCCAAACATGTGCAATATGAGAAATTTATGATCATAAGGTGTCATGTGCAGAGACCTCTCATAGTTTTAACCATTTCACTGGTCAGAATGAGCTTTCTTCCAGTCTTTTAGTTTTGTTTTACATATCATGCAAAGCAGGTGGGCCCAAGTCACTGAATTTTCTTAATTTTTTTATCCATTAAAAAATAATAATAATAAAAACTTGCCAGGAAAATAAGTACTAAATGTTACAATAGATAATACTGTAGCTATAAAATCTAATAGCTAATTAAGAAATTAACAATATTGTTTAAAGGGGTCATATGATGCGATTTCACTTTTTCCTTTCTCTTTGGAGTGTTACAAGCTCTTGGTGCATAAAGAAGATCTGTAAAGTTGCAAAGACTAAAGTCTCAAATCCAAAGAGATATTCTTTATAAAAGTTAAGAGTTAGCCACACCTACCTAAAACGGCTCGTTCTAACACCCCCCCACATACCTACGTATTTCATTACACCAAATACACAAAATAATGTTCTTTTTAGCACCCTTTAATCGCCAGAAAATGAAGAAAAAAACATTCACTACTGAAAATCAAACTTAAAAATTGACATGTAATGCCACAAAAACTTTTTTAAAAATTAGCCTATAATATCCTAACAGGATATATTATATATAATATAATTTCCTAACAGAAATTTTTCTCAGAACCTTGGCTAGCATTCTCTCAAAGTTATGAACCAACATTAATAGAATGTTCATTCATAGTTTTCAAGTCTTTAATAACGTTCTCAAAAAGTTAGCACAACATTTGTTATGTAATTTTTTTCTGAACATTTTAAACTTTCAGAGCACATTCAAAAGTAATTTCCATAATGTATATATGTATATACATAGCCATTTTATCCTCATTAATTATTTATGTTGTATTTTTTTGATGTCAGTCAGGTATTTGCTGTTCTTCCAGATGGAAAGAGGAATCATCTTCTCTTATGATGACCTGTTTAATCCAGACTATGCCAGCCTCCATCCTCTCGTCTGTCACCTGTGTCATGAGCAATACTGCCAACCATGTTTTCTGGACTGCCACCACATCATCTGTGCCAGTTGTCTGTGTAGCAGGGCCAATGACAATCGCCTTAATTACCCCCTCTGTGGGTAAGTACAAAAATCACATATGGGGAGGTAAATGAAACCAATAGAAAAAGTGTACATGCACTATTCTTGACTAATTAATTTGTTGTGATAAAAAATCAATCATTTTAAATGCTACTAAAAGTTACATAAGGACAATGTAGCTATTAAATAAAGGACCTTTACCTCAAGGATTTTGGGGGTGAGGGAATGGAAATCATGACAGAAGTGTTCAGTCAGAACCCGCCACAGCAAATTGAAGCCAAGTTCTTCCATAATGTTTACATTTGGGTCTCCACTTATTCTAGTTTTCTTCAAGCTGGATGTTGGGTTAATTCCAAAACGTATCTTATGCCAAACCTGGATTCCTGTAATCTTTCTTCGTATGACCCACCCATTACAGTTTTGTATACATGACTGTCAAGCCTTCTGTTTTGAAGAGTTGTCCAAGGTTTTGATGACTAACATATGTTCTTCTCATTGTTTGATGCATTTCATCATTTTCATTTCTTGGTCTTCACCAGAAATAAAGGTTCCAAAAGGGGGGTTTTCGTAGTGATGCAATAAAAGAGCTGTTTTGGGTTCCCCAAAGTACTTTTTTGTTAACAGTTCTTAGAACTGTTAAATGTTATAGGTTCTTCATGGAACCATCGATCAATGCCAATAAGGAGGTTTTATTTTAAAGAGTGTTGAATCAAATTAAAGCACAAATTCATGCAATATGCAACAAATAGACATAATTCTTCCAGGCCAGTGAGGTCCTGTTTAGAGCAGCACAGAGCAGTTGGCATTAGGACAGCTGCAGAACGACCCCAGTGTTCTGATTTTAGCACCATAACAAGCACTCCACATGGTGGGCTCTCCGATCACATCGCAGCATTGTCATTTGATAAAAACAAGCATCTTGTGAAGGGTGCATGGAGCATTGATCCCACAGCTTATAGCAATTAAACACAGTCTGGTGCTGACCTATTTAATCTTGTTTAGAAGTGACTCAGAGATCTGCTATTTTTATGTGCTTCTTTACAATGTACAGGGAAAATCAGGAGAGACTATAGTGAAACGAATTAGTGATAGACGATATATTACCAGGACAAATAATCACATTTTGGATAATCAGTTGAGTCAGTTCCAAAATCTATCAACTGTCAGTTAGATAGTGCACATTTTTTTAATTGAAAGGTTTTATAGTGAACCTTGAGTAAATATTGTGTCAAATTATTTACATTTTTGTTCATCTTACTTGCTATCATTAAATTGTATAAAAAGATTTGGTCAGTAAGGTTATTTAATGTTTTTTTGGGGGGAAAAGTCTTTCATGCTCAACAAAGCTGCATTTATTTGATCAAACATCAAATTTCGAAACAAACAAAACAAATTTTGAATTTAAACAGTTTACTTTTTTATTGAGTTTTTATTGTGATGCAAAGCTGAATTTTTAGCAGCCATTACTGTCACACGATCCTTCAGGAATCATTCTAAATTGCTGATTTGATGCTAAAGAAGCCATTTCATTATTATCAATGTTTATAACAGTTGTGCTGCTTAATATTTGTTTAATATTATTCTTTGCTTGATATTGTCCTTTTTGAATACAAATATTAATTTCTTTAAATAGTACTGACTCTAAACTTTTTTTTATGATAGTTTATTTAGCAATCTGGCATTCTGTTCTGTAGAGATCAGCATCATATTTATTGACCACTAAAAGTGTCAACTTAAGTTACTCTCTAAATCGTTTCCCACTACATAGATCTCATTTATGTCTGCCGATCCAACTACTGTAGAAAAAAACAATATGTTGTGTAGCTTGTTGTAACTCTAGCCACGTTTTGAGCACAGAGTATCTAATGATACAGCAGAAAAGCTTTTCCTGCTATATTTATCCATTGTTGCCCACTGCAAACTTGCATTTGTGGCGTCTAAGTAGCCTGGCTTTAAAAGACCAGCGTAATGGTGCCAGCAGTGTGTGGTTCAGTGGGTAAAAGCAGTGTTTCATTCAGCACTGCAGTCCATTACCACATCCTAACACAACAGAAATGCTGCAGTGTGCTTTTCCGAAAATGTAGAACATTTTTTTTCGTTTAGATTCTATTATATGGTAGGCTATTTGTTTGTAATGCGAGTGTGGCGGTGTAATCTTTCTCAGTTTAGTGTGAGTGTGGGATCTTGCTTTGCCACTTAGAGTTGCAGATAATGACGCTTTTGTACTTTGCAGCACCACACACTCCCTCATGTAATGTACTCTAGGAATTCATCACTTTGATGCTATTACTGGCACTGTAAAGCTGATTATAATGAAAACAAGATAAATCTTTAGATTGACGCAGGGGCAGGATGTACATCTTTGTGTCATACAGTGGGGTCCAAAAGTCCAAGTACACACTGAACACATTTGTTTTCCTTTTTTTAGAATTTATTTATTTTTATTTTTGAGTTGATCTGATAATTATTAAGATTTATTAAATGGTCAAATTGTTAAAATGAAAAAGTAAAAAATGTTCTATAGGTAGCTATTATATTCAAATATGTAAGCATATTTACTAAGTATGAATGTATGTTTCTTGCAGATACCCCTCAGTCGTGGAGGGGACAAATGCACTTCCCCCAGAGGACCGTTTGCTCAAGTTCCTGGTGGATAATTCGACAGACAGTGTAGTTCAGTGGGCTAACTGGGATGTGGAATGCAAAGCACAGGTGCCTGAACAATGCACTTCATTTATTTTGAGGCATCAGCAGTAACAGTAACAGCAACAGTAATCTCTCTGACTGTATGTGTATGTACATATGTGCACAGGAAGCTGGGGCGATGTATTACTGTAACACCTGCAGCCAGCCACTGTGTGGAGAGTGCAGAGAGCTCACACACAAAGCCAGGATGTTTTCCCAGCATGATATTGTGTCCCTTGCCAAACACACCAAAGAGGGCCACCGCAAGTGCTGTGAGTTTACTTTACTTTAGATTAGCTACTGTTGCCATCTACCTCTCACCTAAAGTTAATCTTTAAAGGGGTGGTTCAGTGTTTTTTTTCTAGGCTTGATTGTGTTTATGGGGTGCAGTCTAACATGTGTTAATGCTTCGTTTTTAAAAAAACGCATTATTTTTCACATAATTTACCTTTATTCCACACCGGTCTGTCCCTTCTCTGAGAAACAGGCTGATCAATTCCTTCTTTTATGAAGCCCCTCCCTCAGAAATACGATGGGCTCTGATTGGTTAGCTAGCCCAGTGTGTTGTGATTGGCTAAACCGCCTCTAGGGCTCGTGTAAGCGTCCCGCCCCTCACCTCGGCGGCATGTGCTCCGGCTGTATTGTAAACAACTGCATCGTTAATATCGCTTATCAGTTTGAGCTCGATTGAGAAGCAGAGGATATTATTGAAGAGGATCGTGCAGAACCTGTGCAAACACTGCTTTTAATGGTAGGCCTATGTTTTTTGATTGTTGCTGTCTCAAACTTTTAGATACGCTGTTATTTGTAAATGCTACTGCTTATGTTAGCTTTTAATATAGTTTTTTCTCGATTAAAGCTTTAATACAGTACGGCAACTGCACGCGCGTCCATTCTCATAGCTATGTGAAAATAAGTGTATAATTGTATGCTCAGACAGCAACATTAGACACTAACTAACATTAAAAAAGTGAAATCGCAATGAACCACCCCTTTAAAGGAATAGTTCACCAAAATTTGTTGAAAATTTGTTGAAATTTTTCTCAACCTCAGGTTCATCTAAGATGTAGATGAGTTTGAGATTTGGAGAAATGTAGCATTACATCACTACAGTGAATGGGAACCAGAATGAGAGTCCAAACAGCGGAAAAAACATCACAACAATCCACATGTAATCCATTAATATCTTGTGAAGCGAAAAGCTGTGTGTTTATAAACAAATTCATCATTTTTTTTTACTTCAAAATACTCATTTACAACTTGGATGGCCTGAGGGTGAGTACATTTTCAGCAAATTTTTATTTTTTTGGTGAACTATTCTTCTAAAAACACTAATAATAATATTAAGTGCAACATTTATCAAATCTCAAAATGAAGGTCCATTTTTCACACTGTACATTACGCTGTGATGCCTGAATTTACTTTTAGCATTTAAAATGATTTGTTTTAGTTAATTTGATTTGACAAAATGGTATATCTATTATTAGTGGTTAACATTAAAATAATTATTCTTATCATTATTATCAGTATCATTTCTTTCCTATAATTATCCTCAGAACTCTATTCCCTAAAGGAATGCATTAAATAATGCATATATCATTAATGTGTGTAAAATCAAAATAAATTCTTCCTCTGATGTTTTGCATTTTCCAATCAGCGCTCCATGAATCATAAATACATCATGTTTTCAACAGGGAAAAAGTCCATGCTGTGCATCGTGTTTCCGATTTTTTAATTATAAAAGATCAAAATTCAAATGAAATTAATGTGACGGATATTTAACTTCACGATATAGCTAGAATCGCACCCCCTGCATTGACATTGAGACGGCATACAGACAGGGATGTGAAATACTGGATCAAGCTGTTATGGTAAGTAAAAAAATTAAGTAGGGATAGCTCCAGAAACTGCCAAATCATCTTATAATCTGTAAAGCATTAACTGACATATACTGTATATATGCCATATCATCTTATACATTTTGTATTGCAGAATGTACACTCCATTCTGTACAGTGAATATTACATTCATTATGAATATTAATGTACACTAGGGGTCAGAAAGTTTTTTTTAAAGAAAATGATACTTTTATATAGGAATGATATATTAAATTGATCAAAAGTGACAGTAAAGACATTCATAATATTTCAAAAGTCCTAAAAAAACTGAATTGTAGATTACACAAAAATATTAAGCAGCACAACTTGTTTTTTGACATTGATAATAAGAAATGTTTCTTGAGCAGCAAATCAGCATATTAGAATGATTTTAGAAGAATCATGTGACACTGAAGACTGGAGTAGTGGATGCTGAAAATTCAGATTTGCATCACAGGAAAAATTACATTTAAAAGTGGCCTTGTTGTGTATAAGAGACTTTTCAGAAACATTAAAAATCTTACCTTAGTGTAGGTGTACATTGAGGAATTTAATGCAGGTCATATATTTTAAACAAAGCTGAAACTCTAAAGTGAATGACTATAAAGTCTGCACCTTAAAAGAGCCGACAGTGCATCTTGTACTAACCTGTTATGCACTGTAGGCGGTGAAGGAGCTGCAGCTGTCAGCGTGAGAGGCCATAGTACTGCTGAAGGCCATGCTGGGTGAAGTGCGGACAAATGCTGAAGAGGAGGAAAGTGCTGCTATCTGTACTCTGTTCAACAGTATACAGGTGAGGTAACACTCCAGAAGGGGGCACACTGAGACCACAGACCAGCATAATGAGCAGCTTTGTGAGAGATGTGAGAGATGAAGAATTCTTTGACATAGATCATGTTGTCCAAACCACAGAATTTAACAATAATGTAATTTGCATTGAACAGGCTAAATATGTGCTCAAAACATCACTGAAAATTGCATGTTGAGGATAAAAACAGTCTAAAAGTAAAATCCATTATTTTCTTCCAAGGAAAATTTCGCAGAGAGGAAAAAGGCCCTGTTAAAAGCTGCTGAAAGGTAAATATTGTCCAAACAGATCCGGTAAGTCTAAATTGTCTGTGTGTGACAGTTTACCCACATGGCTTTGGCAGAGCACAGAGTTGCGGTGTGATGGTCTGTGTCGGAACAGCAGTTGCTTGGGTTGCATTTCATGAGTCCTGTTATTTGTTTAGATTTTTTTTTTCCATCCCCTTCCCATCATTGCCTGGAAGCTTGCTTGATGTCTTCCAGGAATAAAGCTATTTATGTCAGGCTACAATCTAGGACTCAGCATGTTCGTGTGTGTTTTTATATCAGGGTCACGCAAGAGCAAACAAAGGACAAAATTATAAAATATGGATTATTTTGGGAAATATACAGTGTTTTTTGTGTGGAATAGTTTATACATTGTGTATACATTGGCCCAGAGGTTTTTTTT
>NW_015628268.1:98453-98608 GCF_001515625.1 Sinocyclocheilus rhinocerous
GTTTTTTTTTTTTTTTTTTTGCTTACATTTCCAGCAGTCAGCTTGAAGAGAAGGAGAAGGCACTAAAAGAACAGCTTTCTCACACGGCCACCATCCTTCCCACCCTTCAGGTACTTTAAAGGAACACTCCACTATTTTTGAAAATAGGCTCATTT
>NW_015628268.1:98653-101806 GCF_001515625.1 Sinocyclocheilus rhinocerous
AACTCTAGGGGAGTTGGAAAATTAGCCTATTTTCAAAAATAGTGGAGTGTTCCTTTAAAGATACAGTTCATCCAAAAGTATAAATTCTGTCATCATTCACTCACGTTAATGTCGTTCCCAAACCACATGACTTTATATCTTATCTTTGTTCTCAGGTGCACCTGGTCACCTGCTCCGCTTTTCTCAGCTCAGCCAATAAATACGATTTCCTAGATATGGGATATGTAAGTAGACCTATCCTTAATACATTCATTGCTTTGAAATACCCTACCAGTCGAAAGTTTGGAATAATTAAGATTTTAGTCTCTTATGCTCACATTAAAATGTAATTTCTTCATCAATAGAGCACATTTCTCCAGTTCTCCAATGTTTACACTGGCAGGTATCGCATTGATTTTAAAATTTTGCTTCTCACATTTAAGGCACTTCACAACCTTGCTCCACCGTATCTTACGGACCTTCTCCACATCTATACTCCTTCTCGCATTCTCAGAGCTTCACAATCGATCTCTCTTGTGTTGCCGCGTATACGTTTAAGCACCATGGGAGCAAGAACTTTTAGTTTTGCGGCCCCTCGCCTATGGAACTCTCTTCCCCCCAATATATGGAACAGTGACACCCTTCATACTTTTAAATCTCGTCTTAAGACTTATCTTTTTACCCAGGCTTTCTTATGACTTGCTCTTATTAATTGCTCTTATTATTGCTCTTGTAAGCCTTTATTGTATTCATGATGTATGCAGTTGTGCTGTTGAATTTTGTAATGCTGGCAGGACTTGTTTATTTATTGTTACTGTTTTTACTAGTTTGCTTGCTGTAAGGTGACCTTGGGTGTTTAGAAAGGCGCCATTAAATAAAATGATGATTATTATTATTATTATTATTATTATTATTATTATTATTATTATTATTATTATTATTATTATTATTATTATTATTATTATTATTATTATTATTATGATTATTATTATTATTATTATTATTATTATTAATTTATTCCTGTAATGGTAAAGCTGAATTTTCAGCATCATTACTCCAGTCTTTAGTGTCACATGATCCTTCAAGAAATAATTGTAATGTGCTAATTTAGTGCTGAAGAATCATTTCTTATATTATCATTATTGTTTACATTATTATTTTAAATAATTTTACACTGTAATATTATTCCACAGTATTACTTATATTTGATCAAATAAATGCAGCTTGGGTAAGAAACATCTTTCAAAAACTTTTATAAAAAATCTTAATTATTCCAAAATTTTTACAGAAAGAGTAATGTCTCAAAGAAAAAATAAACTGATTTTAATTCATGCTCTATGACCCTTAACAGCAGTTGATGGACAGACTGTGTAGCACTGTAAAGCTCCCTCATAAGCTTTGTCCTGTCCAGAGTAGTGAGGTGAGTTTACAACCAAATATACTGACTGTTGTGCAGATCTCTGAAACTGATAAAGATGTATCAAACTTATAGATAAACACATACCATGCTGAGTTTGCCCGCTGTCTGAAGCCTTTACTGATGTTGGGCCAGCGGAGGCCTGGCTCTGTAACTGCAGGACTTGCCTTGAGTAACAGGTGAGCAGATTATCTGTTACATCATTCCTAGTATTATGCAAGAAATATTATCTGGCAGCGCTGTTTGACCTTGTACTGACTATGTTGTTTACTAAATGCTTTTAAAAAATACTTTAATGTATGTTGGTGAGATTAAAGGACATGTGAATATATCCGATCCAATTTTATAATCAAATGTTGTGATATTTATAACTAGAAGAGTCATACTGTAAAAATCAAAACTGCACAAAATTTTTGCAATAAATAAATTATAATAAAAATAACAATAAACAAACCAAATGTTTTTTGTTGTTGTTGGTAGGTGAAGTCTATTTTAATATAAAACAATATAATAATGTAAATATATAATAATATATAGACTTACATTCAAAAAACATTTTTTAAACATTTATAATGTCACAAAAGATTTCTGTTTAAAATATATTCTTTTCCATTAAAGTATCATGAAAAGTAAAATCTATCAGTGTTTCCACAGAAATATGAATCAGCACAACTGTTTTCAACATTGATAATAATAATAAATGTTTCTTGAGCACTAAATCAGCATATTTGAATAATTTCTGAAGGATCAAGTGACTCTAAAAACTGGAGTAATGACTGCAAAAATATATATTAAAATATAAAACAGTAATTTTAAACTGATAATATTTCACAATATTACTGTTTTTACTGTTATTTTTGATCAAATAAATGCAGCCTTTGTTGAAAAAAAAAAAAAAAAAAAGTCTTGCCAACCCCAAACTTTTGAATGGTAGTATAAATATTTATTATTTTTAATAAAGCACTGATATGTCATGTCAAGGGGCTCAGATACTCAGATGCTTCTGTCTAATGATGCAGAGCTGACAGCACACAACAGGAAGGAGACACTGGCATAACTTTGGTGCTTACTCAGCTCTATTAAGCTTAATAGAGAAACATTTATGTAACCCTCCCTGACAAGCACCAGGTGGCAACTGTCCTGTTATAACAGTCCTGTGTCTGTGAGGTGCCAGGACCTGAGGTGATAACATGAGGCACAGGGACACAGGAGCCAGACTTCCTGGAAAGCTCTCATTCCGGGAGAAGGGCTCAGTGAGTTATGCCACTGACTGGACCGCTTCAGAGCCTTATTTATAAAACAGCTGTATATGAGTACTGTTTCCAGATCAGTTTGGCTCTTTAGCTTGCAGTGAGTAAGATTAGTTCAGCAGACATGTGCTGGTATCAGTGCAAATCTATATGAACAGAGCTTACGAAAGAAAGGGATGTGATCCTAAATTCCTATTATCCGAATCCACTTCAGATGTCACTGAAGTTCAGGTTGTGTCAAACTCCTGTTGCTAGGGAGTGAACTATATAGAGTTTGTACAAGCACTTTTCCAAGAAACTGGAGGAGAGGACTTATGTTGTGAGAATATCTGCTTAGTGTCTGCATAGATTCCTGTCTATCTGCATAATGTAGCAGCTATTTTCAGGGCTGATGAATGTTAGCTGTGCAGTTCTTGCTTTTGAAAACATTTCTGAGTTTCTCTAGCATGCCATTGTGCATACTGTTATACAACTGACCCAAAAAGTCACGATTAATCGTTTGACAGC
>NW_015628268.1:101883-128046 GCF_001515625.1 Sinocyclocheilus rhinocerous
GGCAATATGGTGTCTAAAACGTAAGTCTATTAATTAACTTCTTGTTTGTTGAACTGTTGTAAAAATCATTTGTAATCATGCTGATTTTTGGAGAGAAAAGAAACGGCACTCTTCGTGTGATATTGATTAACTATATGAAATTATGTAAATATATACATTTTCTGTCCCCATATCTTGAATTTTGTGATCATTCTAAATGCATTTTAATAGACTGAATTATGCAGTGAAAGAACGCACTCTCTATGCGCACGCGCTCTAATCTAACCTAATAGAATAATATGCTGTAATAGGATTAGTCCAACGAATCGTTCGGTTTGTAATGCGTACCGAACCGAAAGCCTCGTACCGAACGGTTCAATACGAATACGTGTATCGTTACACCCCTAAAAAAAAAATAATAATAATAATATATTAAAATTAAAATTATTTATAGATGTATTTTTTCTCTTATGCCCAAGAATGAGTTGACCAAAAACAGTAAATACTGTAATATTGTGAAATTTAAGATTTTAATATACATTTTAATATGCTATGCTTATTAATATTTTCTTCTTAATATTTTTGTTGAAACTATGGTCAATATTTTCAGGATTGTTTGATGAATAGGAAGTTAAAAGCATTTATTTGAAACAAACAAAACATTTATTTGAATTATTAGTATTAATATTATTATTTGTAATATTACAGATGTCTTTACTGTTCCTTTTGAAAAATTTCATGTCCAATTAGAGTCCAATGACGCAAGTCCCTGTGACAACTTTCCACATCAATCATCCCTACCATTCTCAGGGTTTGTGAAGCCTTCCACCAAACAAACGTCCTTCCCCATCTGCCCAGGTGCCAACAGACAGGATAGTATGGAGGTCAGGCTTCTCTCACTATTTTTAACAGAATTTCAGAGAAGTGTCTCGGATTCTGCTCGTAGCACAGAGCTCATGCAAAGGTGCTAGGCCATGGGAGCACTTTGTTCCTATACTGCTGATGTCACCACTGGTGCCAGCATTTTAAATTGGTAAAAGTTCGGGGTGGGACACTTGTCACTTAGACGTGGAGAACATACAGTGTCCAGACTCACTCGTGGGACTTGGACCAACACGGTACGTGTAACTAGGAAAGAGAGATTAAAGGAGCTTTGAAATTAAGGTAACTCTCTTTTTTCTTGATGTTTGCTTCATTATGAGCTTTCAATAGGCTTTTCATTCCTAAGCTTTTAATTCCTGTTCCTGAACCTCAGGAATTTCCAACAGAGGTTTGTGGATACAGAGGTAGGAATGCTGTGTTTCTGTGCACCATTCATTTTAGGGACCGTCAATGGTCATGAAGCTCTGAAAATGTAATAAGCAACAGTATCTGACTTAAATTTGATTCAAAATAAGTCTGAATGTCAATGTTTTGATAGTTGTTACATAATCTGTTATTGCTCTGCTTCAGACGTAGAACATTACGTTTTTTAGTTCAGTGCTGGTATTGTTAACTAAAACTATTAAAAAATAGTTTTTGCTTTTTTGAAATTAAGTTTAAATAAAAGAAATTGTAAATTAAACTGAAATAAATGTTGAAGTTGAAGGACTAAATTAAAGCTAAATAGGAATATAAAAAAAATAATAAAATTGCAAATGCACATAACAAAATTACTAAAACTTAAATAAAAATAAAATGTAAAAACAAAATTTAATTCAGAATATTAATAAATATTATAATAGTATATTAATGATACTAAAACAATGCATTAGATGTTTATTTATTAGATAAATAAAACAATGCGATTTTGGTAAAAAATAAAATATAAAACAAATTGGTTTTGTTTTGTTGGATGTGCTTTTACCTGTTTATTGTAATGGTAAATAACAAAATTGTTATTAAATCTGTGTTGTTAAATGTTCTTGTGTTTTATTGGTTTAGCTTATTTGAGGATTTGCATTTGTACTTGCTTTTTCTTTAACTTAATGTCCGTCCTATGTCAGTACCTGCCAAGTTAAAATCTTCATTAGAACAATCTTGGCATTTAAAAAACAATTCTGATTCTGAATCTCCAACAATCTACAGGTGACAAATAAGAATAATTAGAGGACAAGTAAAATAATTTAGACTTCTTTTAGGGAGCTATTTTGAATAGAGACTTGTCATACTTGTCTCTCTCTTATCCTACCACAGGCTGTCCCCTCTGCCTATGTCGTGCTCATCCCCTTCTGTCAGTGAAATGCCTTTTGGCCGCAGACCCACCTTTCACCGAAACATTTGCACCAAGGTGCTGCTGGCTGAGAGCAGAGAGTCACCCTTCACTGAGCACTGCCGCAATTTTGAGAAGAGCTACAGGGTGAGAATTAGTCCTCATTCAGTAATAACTAAAGCCAAATAGTCTTTTACAGACCCCATGGAGTCAAAATTGTGAGTTTGTTTGCCTTTTTTAGCCTTTGGTTTGGATATGTTAGTGTACACCTAAACATTTACAAAATTAAACCAAAAATTATTGGCCATTTAAAAAAAAGTGTCAAGTCTTTCAGTATGTCAGCCTCAACATAATTTTTTAATGAATCACAGTGTAAAGTAGGGAGGCGTGACAACGGAGTTGAAGATCCAAGTGCAGACTTTATTCCAAAGAGTAGTCGAAACAGGCAGGGTCAAACAACATCAAACAGGTACAACCCAGAGTGAGACAAAAGAGTAATCCAATAAACAGGCGAAGGGCAGGCAGCAGGCAAGGCACGGGGAATGCTACAGGCTAGACAATACTGAGCAATGAATGTGTGAAAAACCAGGCTTAAAATAGGGTGAGACTGATGGAGGTAACAAGACACAGGTGAATGCAATAAGTGATGATGAGTCCAGGCAAAGGATTATGGGAAATGGAGTCCGGGGTGAATTGCAAAGGTACAGGATGGAGTGCCCTCTTGTGGGCACTCCAGCTGGCAATCGTAACACACAGGAACAAAAACTGTACTCTGCTAGCGATTTCACAGTATTTTTAATCGGTTTGGCATGTAAACTCTACAAATCAGAGACATCTATCACAATTGAATGCATAATATATACTGCAATCGTAAAATAATCTCTTTAACACTCCATTATTATTTCTGCTGCATTTAAGTTATTTGTAACCAAGAGAATAAAATGCTTGTCGATTCCATACATGTATACTCTAAACAACATAGTTGTTGTTCTTTTCTGTTTTGGGTCTCATAAAACAGGGCTGTGTATGTGTGTATTATTTTATTAATTCTATGCATTTTTCATGTGCCAGTTTCTTCAGACAGAGGTCCAGAGGCTGAAGGACGAGGTTCAGGAGATACACAGAGACCTGACAAAACATCACTCTCTCATCAACACAGACACTCTGGATGAGATCCTGGAAAGTTCTCTACTCATTGACGAACAGATCGCGTCTCAGTACTCGGCTGTGCAGACCCAGAGGGCCATATTTGAGGAGGTGAGGCTAAATTATAATTCCTGCAAAAAACATTACTCTTTCAAAACACAGCAGCACCTTAGCATATTTTGGATGTGTTTCTAGATGTGGGACGTGACCTTTCAAAGAGTAACCAATGAGCAAGAGATCTATGAAGGTGAGGAAAAACAACAAGTTGTCTGTGTTGCCTCAGGGTTCATTTTACCATGCATGTTAAGTTATTTCCTTGCACTAATTAGTGAACTGATTCATTTACTAATTACAGCTCAGCTCTATGACCTTCTGCAGCTGAAGCAAGAAAATTCTTACTTGACAACCATTGCACGACAAATTGGACCCTACATCTTGTCCATAGCAAAAGTAAAAGAGCGTCTGGAACCCAGGTTGTTTTGCTGTTTTATTATTGAAATATTCATATTTTATATGTGAATATTTTACTTCTGCATTCCATTTGCTTAAAGGAATAGTTCACCCAGAAATAAAAAATTGCTGCAAAATATACTCACCCACAGGCCACCCAAGATGTAGATGAGTTTGTGTTTTCATCGCAACAGATTTGTAGAAATGTAGCATTACATCACTTGCTCACCAAAGGACCCTCTGCAGTGAATGGGTGCCGTCAGAATGAAGCCTAAACAACTAATAAAAACATCACAATAATCCACAATAAATAAATAAATAAAAATAAAGGTGTATGTATGTAAGAAACAATGCCATCAAGACATATTTAACTTCAAATTGTTGCTAAAATATGAGTCCTTAATTCAATTCAATTCAATTCAAACTTATTTCTATAGCGCTTTTCACAATACACATCGTTTCAAAGCAGCTTTACAGAAAATGCATGTGTCTGCATTACAGTTTAGAGTGATCTGTTATCAGAAGTTAATGTGTCCAAGTAATGTTCATTTCATTTTAATCCATTTGAATCAATAATATTGCTTTCTAAAGTGAAAAAAAAATCATCTTGTCTGAATCAGGAGAGAAATATGCACAGATCAAGCACCGTTTACAAGTCCAAAACAGTTCTTAACAAAACAGGACAACAGGGGATTGACTATTGAATACTAGTTGAATATTTTAGTCATTAAATTGTACATTGTTGATGTATTCACAGGTTTCAAAAGCCTGAGAATGACTGCATGGACACTGTAGTGAAAATATGTGAGGACAGCGCAATGACTACTGAACAAAACAGGTGATGCATTTGATGTTACTGTAACACAGCTCAAAGTGCATATATTACAATATAAAGACAGACTGATACATAATTTCTTCCGCCAGCTGCAATGAGAAGAGTTGCTTAACAGGCTATGATCGGGACTCTGACACAGACAACTCTCTTATCCTGCTGCCTAGTGAGACACTACTAAAGAGCAGTGACTTCTGCTGGCAAGGAAAGCAGATAAATATTTGTAAGGCCTCTTGCGGCCAAGAGCTGCCACTATAGAGCTGCATGTCTGGATGATGGTGAACACTGACCGCAAACGTGGCATGTGCTTTCAAGCATGTTCTAGATGTCAACACATGAACATGGGGCTTTACAGTAACTGAAAATTAAGAAGGACATGAATGGAATATTAATAACATTTTAAGTGCGTCAAATCAAATGGACCTTAACTATAAACCAATTAGATAGGATGGCCCATAAATGTTTCACAGACCAGTGGATTGATTTTTTTATTGATTTTTTTTATTTAATTTAATTTAATTTTGTTGTTGTTGTTGTTGTTTTTGTTTTTGTTTTTTGGTACTGTGCATGTAGCAGTGTTGTTATCGTTTACTAAAAGGTAGTAAACTAAAACCAAAACTATTGCGATTAAACCAAAACTATTATTAACTGTTTTCGGCATAATTAAAATAAAGATTAAATAGAATATAAATATTAGATGAAAACTTTTATGAAAAATATTTTAAAAAAACGTATAAGAAAATTAGAAATAAATAAATAACCTAAATAAATAAGACAAGGTACTAAAATTTCTGAAGCCAAAACAGAAAATAATTTATATTCTAAATATAAATATTTCAAAAATAACAAAAGCATATAACAAAAAAATGTAATTAAATTCTAAAACTAAAATTAAATAAAAATCCGAAAATATAAAAAATCTCATTGAAAATATCAATAAATACTATATTAGTATATAAAAATAATATTAAAAAAATAACACTGGCATGTATAGAGAGTAAATAGAACATTTTGAAAAATAAAATGATGTCATGATTCAGTGAAGAATTCTTAAAAGATAAAAGCATTGCTGTATGTGATAAAATCATTGCTGTTTATTTATTTATTTATTTTGTATGTGTGCTGTCAAATAAATACTGAGTGTTGAACAGCCTTTCTGAGCAAAATAAAATGTGATTAAAAAATATATATTTTTAAAAGGTTCAAAGATTTGTTTATGCCTCATAGCAGCTGGATGCTCATAAAAATAATTATCCATTTAGAGGAACACAGAAGACCATTTGTATACCAATATTAACTAATAAGATTCTACATATAAAAAAGAGGGTGGGTTTTTTTAGTGTGTTTTAGAGATTATAAATGCAGCGCTCTTTGCTGGCATTCTGCCATGCCAGCCGCTTGCTTTAGTTAAAAATAACAGTGTTCTGTGAATGTTGATGCTTTAATAACAAATATTTATCGGGAGCGTGTATGCTGGGATTTCATAAATTTCATGGAGAAAAAAGTAACGTAACTAGTAATGTAACTAATTACTAATTACTTTTGAAATAAAGTAATCAGAACAGTAACGCGATTACTTTTAAAAGGAGTAATCAGTAAGTTGATTACATTTTCAGAGTAACTTGCCCAACACTGGCAGTGAGTGATTAACATTAATAATGACAAACAGCAGAAGGTAAATAAGGCTGCTGTCCCTTTGAGACCAACTGCACGGATCCAATATACTGATACACATCCGTTTTTCACCCAACTTTACGTTTATTTAACACACAGCCGACTGTTTACGTGAATACTCCACACGACGGGCAATTTGACATAATTGTGTGCATATTTGAACATTCAAGCATGAAAGAGATCTGTTTTTGCGATCGCATGCTGTCTGAGAGGGGCTTTCAGTGCGCACGCTTCGGCTGTGTGTCAGTCAGCGCGAGCAGCAGATTGAGTTATTTTTCACTGCTTATTGCAGTTAATAACTTTATTAAACATTCTGCACGTGATCGCATGCTGTCTGAGAGAGGCGCTTTCTGAGTGTGTGCTTTGTGTGTCAGTCAGCGCGAGCACCGCATTGAGTTCTTTTTTTTACTGCTTATTGCACTTATTAACTCTATCAAGTGCGTCCCACTCTTTTTCTCATTCATGCATGTTTCCTTGTTCATCAAAGGTGTATATAACTATTAAGTAGTACTATGTTACGCAGATATGTTTGCATACCACTGAACACACGATATAGCAAAATGTCTAACGATAGACACTTTATTCCGCAGTAACGATATATACTGTCATACCGCCCAGCCCTAGTATACAGTATACTTCATGTCATGTTTGATACACAAATTTCTAAGGCCTTGATCATCAAACTAAGCACTAAACATCTTACTGAGACATATTATTGGAGATATAGAGTGACGACTGATATTTATGTCATTTTATGTAAGTATCTGTTATACTGTTATAAAGATCTCATTGATTACAAGCATCAGAATTTCATCACTTTTTGTCCATAAAAATATCAGCATCTGCACCAAATTGCATTTTTTTGCTCAGTTTGATTCTCTAAATAAAACTAAGCTGTTTTTCTTCCAAATTCTCATTATATCGTAATACTGTATATGAGCCATAAAAGCCTGATATATAATAATTAATTTTAATAATTTATGCATTTAGCAGACGCTTTTATCCAAAGCGACTTACAGTGCATTCAGGCTATACATTTTTTGACAGTATGTGACATATATATCTCATATGATAACACAAAAACACATAAGCAAACCTGGCCTTATTTGTTGGATGACTAGTCGTCTAGTCAAGTGTTATTACCCATCTTTACTACAGCAATGAGTTCATTGCACCTACTTAATTTTCACAGTTATAGCCTAATCTTTGGCTAGTCATAGGCAGACATGTTTTTTTATTTTTATATTTTTTATTGTACAAGGACCTTTCAATGCATCCTAATACATTTATTTCATATGTTTTTCTGTACTTTTATGCTTGGTCCAACAATGACTAGAACAGCGCTTTCTAATACCAGACTAACCTTGTGGCATGAATGAAGCAACAGAGCCACAACTCCATACATAAAGTGAATATTTGTGACACAGAGTGCTCTACACAGATAGAGCGAAAGAAATGGGGTCACTGTGACCTTCAAGAGCAGGCAGTCAGAGTTCAGACTTTGAAATACATTTGGTGACAGCAAATTGGAAAGCGGGATGACTGAACAAGAGTTCAGGACTTCTTGTCTCAACAGTCATATTTCATCTCTCTTCTCCACCCTACAGGTTCTTCATAAATACACACAAAGTGCCTGGTTATTCTTCTTCATTATATTTACTGTTTTAAGGTTGAAGGTGTGAAAGATGCTTACCTGGTTGTAAACAGGGTGATTTTCCTATTTCTGGCGGTTTGGTCCATATGAACATCCACAATTCATTGACTCACTGAACAGACGGGATGCAAATGATTCTCTAATGAGTAACTTTCAAACTGGATACAGCAAGAAGAACGTGTTTACACTGTAAAATCCAATAGTTTACCGTACTTAGATTTAATTAGTTATCTTTACTTAGTTGTTATACTTACTAGGTTTTATTAAGTTCCAGCTACTTTCAAGGCAAATAAAACAATTTACTTACTGTTTTGAGTGACACTTACTTAAAATATTCAAGTTGCCACAAAGGAACCAATGACATTAATAAAGCAGTGAGAGGCAGCAGTGCACTAATATGTTGCTAATGTGCAACATAACAACAGAAGAAGAAGAAAAGAAAAAGAGTCTTAATAGACTTTTCACCCATTTCCTCCATGTCTGCAGTTATCTTTCACTAGTTGCATTCACTCGTTTCCCAAAGTCATCTTGAATGTTGAATTTTCAATACAACTGAAATATTTGAGAGAACATCACATAAGCTGACTTCATATTCAGTTGATGTTGATTTTCCTAAAATGTGTTTTTTTTTAACCATTATAGTGATTAGCATTCCCTTTGGTTGGGCACTTGGAACTTCGTTTATGTTACTATAATTCTTAAATATTCAGCACGTGAACCACAACAATGGTAACAATTAAATTTCATTTATTTTCATTAATTGTATCAATAACCATTTTATTTGCTCTTTTTGTTGTGCTACTACCGACACAAGACAAATCAACAACTGTAAAACAAAGCAACTGCATAATTTATTCATGCCGCAATGCACAGTCAGTGAGTAGCTATACTAAGTCATGAGTAAACCTAAATGAAAGGATAAAGTACCCCCACAGTTCTTTTTTAGTTACTAGAACTCACGTGTAAGTAAACTATACTAACTAAACATTTGTCAGTACAACATACTATTCCTATTTCACTTTACTTAGTTTTTTCAAGGCAATCGGTTTGCATGCTTTTTTTAAGTAAGCCCAACTAATTAGATTTTACAGTGTAAATATAATAACTGTACGGTAATAATGATATCATTTAAATAATTTCTAAAACTTATATAAAATAATTAATAAAAAGCAAAGTACAGCAGTGTTGTTTCTCTCCTGAATGAATCAGTGTATTTGAAAGAATAAGCTGATTGAATTCAATGACTCACTCATAAAGATGTTCATTTGTTTTCCTACCTGAGTAAATCTGTGTTTTTGAACGAATCAGGGGAGTGAATCATTCAGTGATATATTCACCTGTTTCATTTCTGAAAGAATAAGTGATTATGACTCACTCATAAAGACAGTAACTTGTCGCCACCTACGGAGGTAAAATGCAGTGGTTTGGTACATTGGCTATATTGAAGAACAATGCCACAATCAATTATTTCCTAATTATTTTTATTTTCATAGCTGTTTTGTATTTGTGCTTAGGTCTGTCATCACTCTGACATGTTTTATGAAACTGTTACTGTAATCCAAAAAATACAGGCTATCTGTCAATCACGTTGTGGGAAATGTGAACGAGTGTAATTGCATAACCAAAATGTACAATACTTTCTAATATTCAAATATAGTTTACACTTTATAATAACTTTAATTAACAATACTAACCAAAATTATTACATATAAAATGCAAAACAGTTCATTTGTATTCAAATAGATGTCATGAAACATTGAGATAATATATTATTATTATTATTAAATGTAATAATATATTATATTTAAATCAAATATAATTATATTTCAATGTATATATTAAATGCAATACATGTATAAATGAATGCTTGTTAATGATTTCTTAAAGTTATTACAAAGTGTCACAGAGAATCAATTGAAATTCATCAGAAGGCTGCACAACATCACAAAAAAAGCAAGCTAAAAAAAAAAAAACTGCACAATCAGAACAGCGTTATAAAGCTCTTTCCCCAAATGGCAAAAAAAACGTTGTCATCAACTTTGGATTCAGTGAGGAGTTCAACTCAGAAGGCAAAAAGAGAGCTCTTATATCGTACAAAAATAGCATGTGTAAAAAGGAATCAGTCATTTTCAAAATCTCTCAGTCCACTGCTGACTGCCACTCTTTTCAAGTTTGATAATTCTGTCTGGGCATTTGCATTAGGGTTTATTTCCCATAAAACATCTCCAGAAGAAGTTCCTCCATGTTGACCGCTCCAATGACTGGTTTGAAGAACAGACCGGCCACCACGTTGGCATTGATGGATCTCAGCATGCAGAGGGCGAGGAAGAGTTTGGCGAATCTTGCACTGTCCCCGCGGTGAATCATTTTGACATATTCATTAAGCGCCTGGTTTGCCTCGCTCTGCAGGCCCTGGATGTAATGTTGACACTGCAGCCCTGCAACATCTCGAGATGGAAAGAGACTTGTTATATTCTGTACCAGAAAGACCTTAATGATGTGAAATGACCCTCATTAAACAGATACCCTTTGATTACCTCTACACTTGACTATAATTCTCAAAATTATGAATTTTTGAGAACAATTCATGATAAACAAAGAAACATTTGTGTCATGAAACTTTGATTCATATATTGTCATATATTCATATTTGAATTAATGATCTGTTACATACCACAAGTCAGAAAACTTGACTTTTTTTTGGTCCAACTAATTAGCGTAAATATTATTATTATTATATGACAATATTTATTAGTATAAGTATACTATTATTATTTATTAATTTTAATAATACAATGTGACTCGTTAAAATTATTCAGCAAAACAAAAGCACTATTTTTTAATATTGATATTTATCTACTTGTGTGTATTATTATTAAATTATCATTATTATACAGTTAATGCTTACAAACATCATTAATTACAATGTGATCCCAATTTAAACCAGTTAAAGTTTTAAAAAACCATGAACTGTCTTAATTCAGGTATGTATGTATTTATTATTGCTATTATTATTATGAATATGAATTATTACAATGTGATTTAAATTTAAAGCAGTTAAAGGCAACTATGAACTGTCCTAATTCGGGTATTTTATCATTATTATTATGAATGTTAATAATTACGTTGTGGGTCACAGCAAACCCGGTTATTCTTAACAGCAGCTAGAAAGTGTCCTACTTCAGGTGTGACCGGTTAGCATGTCTCACCTGGGTTGAACAGAATGGCCCCTTTTAAGTACGCGTACTCCTTAGTGCTTATGTCCAGTCCCCAGCATTTCCGCAGAAACATTTTAATACCTTGAACGTCGGTCAACGCCACTCCACCGTTATTACTCTGGTGGTCCTGCTTGTCCTGTCCGCTCGTTAATATCCGCTGCAGCATGCTGGGCTCTTGCGTCTCCGAAGTCTCGAAGTCGATCCTGTCCTGCGCCATGCCGAGCACCAGCAGCGGCGCCCAGCTGCTCCGCACCAGCGTGTGTTGGTCATCCACCGGCAGCTCCTGAAAACACGGGACATTCTTCACGAATTTCAGGGTCTTGACCAGGACCGCGGAGGCGGCTTTGCATGTGATCTGAGGGGAGCGGAGAGACACCTTCGTCTTGGAGCCGCAAGCACACGCGCGCATGGACAAGGCGAGCCTCGGGGTCCTCGGCTGGTTCCCAAGTTGCGCAGTCTGACTGTCGTTCTTTAAAATGCTGTACAAGATGCTGTTCTGTCGTCTTTCGCTGCTGCAGTGGCAGCTGCTGTCAAAGTAAGCCATCCTCCTGGTGCTGCGGGGGCTGTTATGTTTCGTTGCTGAAACTGTTATGAGCTTTACGCTTGGAGATGTCCATGCACGGTTGAGGTCTGTGTGTTCCCATCCACCCAAATGCCAAATAGTTTAGAGTTTTCAAACAGCACTGGACGCCTCCCACTGTCTCTCTCTGATGCACACATAGGGGACGCTATAGTCCCTATAGATTTTGATGTGTGGTTTTCGAGCCCTACTTGACTTCAGGCTTTGCTTACTGTACTTTATTGGGCACCAAATGACTCCACAAAAACAGTAAAACCTGAAATCACCTAAACGTGAGGATAACTTTTATATATCATCAGTAATATTTCAAGTTGAACATTTACTAGAGCGAAGTAACTTAGGTTTACTTGATTAACCATAAATATTTTTTTAGAAAAAAGTAGCCATTCAAGAACTTGTACCTACAGAAATACAGTATTAATTCTGAGTTGACTGTTGTTACCCAAGTAAAAGATCCTATCAGTTTAAGAGCAACATTGCAAGACCACAACTACCACGTTTCCAGACTGTACTACCAAAGATCTGTATAGAATGCCAATGATTTACCTAAAGGTATTTTTTCTATTCATTTCTGAGTACTATGACAGGTGACAGTAGGCACTACCTCCTAGTTTGGCATCTGCCCCAGTCTAACCTTGTCTGGTTTGACAGTTTTCAGAAACATGATGTATGTGTGTGTGTGTGTGCGTGTGTGTGTGTGTGAGTGTGTGTGTGTGTGCAGGCCACTTTACTCCAAAGCTCTTGTGATAATTTATTATTTTTGTTTTGTTATTAAAGTCCAGGGTCACCTGCATTGTGCACTGTTTACCGGTCTTTTTTGAGGCAGACGGGGGTGTACTGATGTCATTGCTCTCCTGAAGAAGAATATAAAAGCATATTGATTTGCAGCCTGTGTGGAAAGTCATATCAAGGCGCCACTCCTGATGCTGAATAGCTGAAGGACAAGTCTATGGTGGTAGTGATGAAAGCATTAGAATATTGTGCAGTGAGAGACAACTCGCACAATTGATCTATTTGAAAAAAAAAAAAATGTTTTTTACCATTTACATCAAGGCCAATGTCAAATAAATAGTCTTCACAGCCTTCGCTAACACCTGTCCCCCCTCCCCCTAATGAAGCAACACACAAACACACACACTCTCATATATACTCACACACAATTTTGGATCCAACCCAGCCTCTGTTCAAGGTCAACAGGTCTAACTGCCAGTTTGTGCAAATGTTCTTCACCTACCTGTTCTCATATGTGAAACTGGCACTGTATCTTGGATGAAGGCTCTTAGTTATGTTCTGTTTAGAGAGTTTGAGGGCCAAAGCTCACGTCACCAACATCCCCAGTAACTGTAGGACCAACATCAGAGGAGTTGGTCCAGATAATGACATAATCACAAAGGCTAGTGTTTACATGTCACTGTTTAATTTTAGGACCGTCAAGGATGAAATAATGACGTAAAATAACTATGTAGTGATGACAGACTGTGAATATAATGTCTATTGTCTGAGAGCAAAATGAATATAATACAAATTTTCATTGATTTTTCTAAATCGTTCTCAATGGTCTTTTACTAGCTGGAATATCTTATCTGTAGAATTTCTTTTTATTCATATTCAAACAATTATACGCACGTTTTAGTACCGTATCTTGTTTACTTTCGTCAATCATGAACTGAGAACATGAATTAAACTGAAATTTAGTGCAAGTTGATTGTTGATTCTTTGGATGCTGTGCAAAGCTTGTTCTCTCTGAGTTTAGTGTGACTATGAGCATGACTTTGAGACCATTGACCCTTAAAATGACTAGCCTTCAATTTTTAGCAAACACTGGTCAAGCCAGCCTACACGTTAAGAAAAGTCAGTAAAAATACGACCCAGTGTACCATGTTAATATGAAGGATTTTTCCTTACTGATTTTTCGCAGGTATTTTACCTATATTTTGAATTACATATTGTGTTGTGTTTTAGAGTTGGAAATGTCCACAAACTTAACAAAAAATATACTAATAATTTTCTGAATGGACATTATCCATTTTTCTATGGATTTTGTTTTCTTATAGTGTACTAGTGTAAGCATTAATTTCTTAATCAACAATGCTAATTAATAACTTTCATTACTATTGGTGGGTATTATAAAATTGCAGACAGTTGCTTAACTTTATTTGTATTTTTTTTATTCATTTCAGCCAAGAGTTCAACTTTAACATACCAAAACACACAAAACTTTAGGATAGTACTTAAAGTCACAATTAAATGAAACATGTGATGTATATCCAAGTGAAACGGTTTCTTGAAAAAATGTAGAGCGGGACTTGAATTGAAGAAAGTAGCAGAAAGAAAGATGTCTTTGCAAGAGGGAGGGGAAGTTATTTTGATTGAGATTTTGAGGGCACATTAATAATAATAACAATAAGGATGATGATGATGTGCGTCACGTGGCTAAATCATTTATAAGAAATACTGCAATATTCCATAAAAAAAAGAATCATCCACTTTGATTTCATGATGGCTTAATGAATAAGTAATTTTAAAAAATAAGTAACAGATAAAATACTTTAAGGAAATGTTTATACATGTATTTATTTGGCAGCGATGAGCCATTTTTGAATTCTGAACACAAATACACAAGTGGTTTTTTTTTTTGTGGTTTGACAGACATGGTCACTTTGAACATCTGGAAAGAACTGTGTGAAGTCTGCAAAACTACAGCATACAGGTTTGAAACACCTTGAAAGTGAGTAAATAATGCCTGAATTTTTCATTTAAGCTGTTTATTAAATGCGTACACTGTACACTTCAAATCAAAGTGACCAACAGAAGTGTCCTCCGTGTTTGAGTTTTCGATTTTATCAAAAGCCAGAGTTACTGCATTTCCAATCATGTCTCCCTTCATTGCAAGGTCATGGTCATTCTGGATGATTTGTGGTGTCTCTCTCTCTATTTCTGTGTGTGTGTGTGTGTGTGTGTGTGTGTGTGTGTGTGTGTGCCTCTGTGTGCACACATTACCTCCGTGTGCCCACATATGTGCTTCTGCTTAAATAGTTATTTTTGCTTTCTAGACTTCAGGCTAATTTCATGGACTGTTATCTGTGGATTATGTTGTTAATAAACATTTGCAAATTTCAGACGTTAAAAGTAATAATGCTTATCAGCTTTTTATCGATGGTCACCTGGTTAACAGAAACTTTTATTAGACTCCTCATTCCTAAAAAAGGAAAATGAAAAAAAGAAGCATTCAGGAACTTCACTGTTTCAGAAGTTCATTACCACAACTGTGAGCCTTATTGAGTGCATCAACAAACATTAAAAGTTGCATTTGAATTACAATGTTTTTGACTTAGTCTCAAATGTAAATACAACTAGGGCCAACAAGATTATTAATTTCAGAATTATGTAATACTATTTTAATTCTATTTAAATGTGTTCTATTGACATATTTTCACATGAATAATGTTAACATTATCTTTCAAATGTAAAGATGTTTTCATGGTCAGTGGTTTATGCGTGTCGTCTGCACAGAGTGCGAATGTTTACATAAATGTCTAAGTGGTAACTAAATCCAGTCTTAGCCTAGATCAGCCTCCCTTTTACTGACATGCATAAACAGAACACAGAAACAGCCCACCAGGTTGTCATGACCCAATGAGAATAAGAATTTGGCTCAACTTCACAACAGCAACCTTGAAGAAAAAGGTCTTTCTTTACCCTTCTGTCTTGTTTCCTCTGTTTGCAAGATTGTAGTCTTTTCAGTACTATAGCTTTGCCTTGTGTTCTGATGAATACTTTTCAGAAAATAATAAATGATACAATATATTAAAAAAAACAGTTCATAGACAATGAAAAGGAAAGAAACAAGACCAAGTTTGTTTTTAAAAACAGAAAAAAACTCAACTTTTTGGGGCAAATTGTTCTTGTTGCCTTCTTGTGTTATGAGACGTTCTGTCTGTTACTATAGTAACTAACTCAAATTTCTTCCTGCCTGCCTCTATGACTTTACCCATAAATGATATGGCCTTGTGTCGAAGAGAGTTACAAATTGAATACTGCTTTTCTCAAGGGCTTCTGTCATTCTGTCTGTGGCTGTACAAGGTATGAGATAGGAAATTCATTTGACGTGCTGCTGTGCGTGTTCACCAACGAGAGAGAGAGAGAGAGAGAATGTATGTGTGTGCGCGACAAAAGCTGTCAAACAAACACACTAAAAATGTTTGTTTGTTTTACAAACAACTACTTATAAGAGAGCTAGATAAAGATGAAATGGGTTTCATTCACTAATTACGCGTATGCACGTATTTGTGCGTGAAATCTATGTATGAATGTTTTGACACAGAAATCATAGATTTACACAAACATTTACTTCAAATTTAAAATATTGCTGACAAATGAGGTCCGAAACACAACTCTCAGGCGAGCAAGCGTGTGCGAGAAAATTCACAAGAGAAAGGAAGTGAGGAAAATCCTTATACAGGGGCATCTCAATAAATTAGAATGTCGTGGAAAAGTTCATTTATTTCAGTAATTGTTTGTTTTGTTTTGTTTTTTTTAAATAAAAATTTTTTAAAAGAGGATAAATATAGAGAAAGTAGAATTAAAATAGAATAAGAAAGTGCTAGAGTTAGAGGGTCAAATAAAGGTGGAACAGATGTTTTTTTAGTCGTTTCTTGAAGATGGTTAAGGACTCCGCTGCTCGGATTGATTTGGGCAGGTCATTCCACCAGGAGGGAACAGTTAATGAAAAAGTCTGTGAAAGTGATTTTGTGCCTCTTTTAGATGGCACAATAATACGCCGTTCACTTGCAGAACGCAAGCTTCTAGAGGGCACATAACTCTGAAGTAATGAATTTAGGTAAATGGGTGCAGAGCCAGTGGTGGTTTTGTAGGCAAACATTAATGCCTTGAATTTAATGCGAGCAGCTACTGGTAGCCAGTGCAAATTGATGAACAGAGGTGTGACATGCGTTCTTTTCGGTTCATTAAAGATTAATCTTGCAGCGGCATTTTGGATTAGTTGTAGAGGTTTGATAGAAGTGGCTGGAAGACCTGCCAAGAGATGCACCTGTAGAGTGCTGCAGATGTGAGACTAATCACTATTGGTTCCCTCAATAGTGAGGGAATACTGACCTTTTCGTATGGGTTTTTTAAAATTGGGTTTTTACAATTCATTAATAAAATAAGGTTTGTAGTAAACATAACTTGATGATACTTGGATGTTTTGTTGTGCAAAGTAAACTGCACACACTCACACCCCAAATGTTCATTTTTAAATAAATAACTGCTTGTTCTTGTTCCTGTTGTCTTTGTTCTAGTTTCCCGTTTTCTTTAGTTACCATGGCAGTTCATTTGATCATCACATCTGTTCATTATCATGGCATCAGCATGGCTTAGATTTGCAAAGTTGCTTTGAATAAGCCCAAGATTTCTAGTCTATGGAAAATCAAGACTGTGGGGATGTTCGGTCAATGTGCAAAACGGCATGTTTGGCAAAACTAAGTACTATCAGCACAATGACCTCATATCAACCAACAAGCATGTTGGCCAGAGGGGTGACAATTTTGGCTTGTTTTGCAGCCAGAGAAACCACTCACCTTGCAGTCATCAACTGGACCATGATCTTCATACAGAGAGAGGTGAGATCTACACCTGAAGAAATTGTGTCATGCAACAGGACAATGACCCAAAGTACACAAGCACTTTAACGCAATTGAATGAAGGTCTTCAAATGACCTTGTCGAAGTCCAAACCTCAAATTCATTGATATGTGGCATGAACAACTGCCCTCAAATATCAATTAATTTAAGCAATTTGTAAAGAAAATTTGGCCAAAAGTCATTCAAAACACTGATTACATCACATTATTTATTTATTTATTTTTTTGTTGTTTTTTTTTAGTTTTAATGTCAAAATCGAACTTTTGTTGCTTTTAGTTAATATGTGTCAGCTTTGTGGCCTTTTAGCATTTAAAAGTTATATTGTTCTCTTCCAAGAAAACAGACCAAAAAATATTAATGACATCCTACACTATGCAGATTTTTGCCAATCAAATGCTTTCTAGATGACAATGTCTCTCCTCCTAATAACACCTGTAACCAACTAGCAAACGTCATAGCTCTGATGTGACTACAGCTTTTTGCTTAAGCCCTTCAATATGTCCCAGCCAATCTTTCTGTTTCTAAAGTAATATTTTGACACAGGAAAGAAAGCCACAATTCACACATGTACATGTAGCTTGTACTTTTTGGCTATGTTGTTGGGGTGTGGGGATGCATTGTTTACCACCTACAGTTAGACTGACATCATTTTAGGGCGTCTTAAGCACCCGATGTTTTGTAATGTCCTGAAATGATAGACATGGAAAATGGTGTTCTTTTACATGTATATATGATAAATTAGTGACATGATGTATTTACTCATGCCTTACCTCTGGGTTGATAAATGAGTCTGGCTTAGACAGCAAAACTAAAATGTATGGAAAAGATAAGAATAAAGTGAAGGTTGCTAAATGACCATTTAGGCCTATACGATGCTTCTACACCATCAGGGTATTAACAGTAAACATGTGAAAAAGACAGGCTGTATAAATTATTCTGTGTGTTTAAGGTTTGCAATGCAGGAATAATGAACTCCCTTGCCAGTCTAGACAGGGTATAAATTAAGTAGTCAAATATGCTGTAGCATACATGGCCATTTCAAGGCCATAATAGTTTTACAAGATATTAAAATGTCACATTCTGATTCTGAAACATTGCTGCTTGATCAGCAACATGATGTATATGCAGGTATATTTTTATGCAGGCCTACACAATTCATATTTCTTATATTCATGTTTTCATATTTATATTCAATTCATTTTTAGTGTTTGTATCGCTCAGAGGTACGGAAACTTGTTTCCACCCATGGGAAAAAATAAATAAAATAAAATAGGTAGGCTAATTGCAACTTTTTATCTCACAGTTCAGACTTTTTCTTGCAATTCCGAAAAAAAAGTAATAATTCCAAGATATAAATTCCGAATAGCGAGATATAAACTCGCAATTGCAAAAAAAAAAAAAAAAAAAAAAAGGTCAGAATTCTGAGATAAAAAGCCGAAACCTTTTTTATTTTTTATTCTGTGAAAGAAGAAACAAAAATCACAATTGTGAGGTGTAAACTTAGAACTCAAGAGAAAAAGTCAGAATTGCGTGATGTAAATTCAGAATTGTGAGGGGGAAAAAGTCAGAATTGTAAGGTAAAAAGCTGCAATTACCCTATTTATTTATTTATCCATCCATCCCCTGGAGAAAACGGGCTTCATGAGCATATGTGTTTTGCCTCAAGTGGGTTTGTTGAAAATTAAAAACTCGAAGTAGATTAGAAAACCTGGATTGATTATATAGAACGTTTTGAGCAGGGTTTAATTGCTATAGATCCGCTCCACTCACATCTTTGCTCCAGTTTGTGTTTTGGTTGATGCCGTGGCTTCGGTTGAAAAGACTCGAGAGATTAACTAATCAATTCTCTTTCCGGTGTAGTGCCGAAATTTGCACCCTGCCAAATTATGCACCCCCTAGTATTGGTAGGTTTAGGAGTAGGTGTGGGGGAGGGGTTAGGATTAGGGGTGGGGTTGGGATTAGGCAATCAGGTAGCGACTTCAACGAGGGGGTGCATAATCTGGCAGGGGTGCAAAATTCGGCACAACACCGGCTCAGACTGCATTGGTTAAGTTTATGGGGCTGTCACGTGATGATCGAACGACTCGAAAAACCCCAGGACTCGAAACAGGTGAACTACTTGACTAATTCCAGTACAGAACCTATAGGATGTTGCGCATGCGCGACTGAACGAATCACTCCCCGAGACGACTCGTTCTTCCCAAGTCACATTAAAGATTCGTTCAAGAACGACCCAATACTAGTTGAAACTATTTTCATCGAAGAACTAGAACCGGTTCGCAAGAAAAGTCACTCGATATTAAGTTCTTGTTTATACAACAGTTGTATAAAATCGATGTAACGTTACTGTTCTATACAGGTTCTTTTTCATGCCTCTCTCACTGGATGAGGTAGGCCTACAACTTCATACAACCCCATTAATAAGAAAAAAACATCGAGCGTTTATCTACTTCCCTTAACCTGCCATTACTCTCAACAAATAAATAGACTGCAACCCTTCGCTGTGTTTGTCTTGGCTGGCCGACCTGTGAGATGCGGTGGCTGTGCAAAAGGAGCGTTAGTCTGGAGGGCAGTGACCATGAAAATACCAGTAGCACCTCGATCGCCCCCTCCTACACCGACACCGATAAGAGGTCAGTGCCGTCAGTCACCGCGCTTCCGTACATGACAGGAGTAATGCGAGTAGAGGAGAGATAAGACGATCACAGGGATGTTCAGGGCAAGATCTGAAAGAGATTGGTGTACAGAACAAGGACAGCCATCGTGCAGAAATGTCAAAAAATTGAAATGTGTTTTTAATATCATTTTTTAATATTTTAAAATGTATTATTAATTATATGAATTGGGTCAATGATGCATAAGAGTGACCACAATAAAGAAAAGGAAGGATAAATCTTGTTCATTTGAAAAGGAATGAAAAATCTAGTTAATGTTCATGTGCGTTTATGATTGTGAAAAGCTGTTTAACATTTTAAAGGAAACTTTTAAGTGTAGGCCTACAGAAAGTGAAAAAATACATATTTTCAACACACTTTCTTTACACCTATAATATATTTTTATGAACTTTTAATAATATATTTTTACAAAGTAAGTTTTTCTTTTTTAATAATAAATAATAAACTTCAATTAAAAGATGATGGCAAAGTACATACGTTTTTTTTTTTTTCATTAATTATTTTTTCCCATTATATCACACTGAAAAAATGGTGTAGGATTTACTATTTATAGAAATACTGAAATAGTACTTTCTTGTAAAACATACACCAATTATCTTTATTTTATTTACATGTTTAAATGTTACATTTTTTATTTTTTTTTAAAGCACAGGACAGATGTATCAACCTGTCATTTTTTTATGTATGCATTTGCATTTTAATGTATGTAAATAAATTAATACAGGACAAAAAAGTGTCATGTCATTGATCCTTATATTTTAGAAGCTGATAAGCCTATTTATTTTGCTATTCTATAACTAAGCATGATTATGCTATTTTTTTATCCTGTCATTCATGACTTCATCAGAATAGACCGGTTGATTCACGAGTTGAGAACCACTACTATATATAGTGTAGTTTTATAAATGTTGCAGTGTGATAAAGATGTGAACCAGTTTACGCTTTGTGTGATTGTTGGAAGTTTACCACAACCCTGAGTGAGACATGAAAATGTTTCTCTGAAAGAGCTTGAAAGCTGCTCTGACATTTCTCTCAGTACTCTCTCTCTCTTTCTCATATACACACACGCACTTACGCACACGCACACACTGGTTTTCAGGGTCGTTCAGAAGCAGCAGTGTCTGCTGTTTCAGCCTAGCTCAAGGTCAGCACACAGGCATACAAACACAAGGTCGCTCTGTTCACAGAACATAAAGGAACAGATGCCAAACACACAGGTCCCTCCCTCAACCACTAACGCAACTCGGACGGCACCCACACGTCCACTGGCTTAACGACCTGGCCTGATGGCTTCCGTCCTTTTATGGACCATCAGGGTTAGCGCAGGGACTGCGCGGGTTGAGTGATGTGTTGTGTTTGTATGTGAGTGTGTACACAAGTAGGAACTGTCGATTCAAAGTTGAGTAAATTGACCTTTTCTTCCTGAGCATAACCCGGAGGCCTCTCCGAGTGCACATTGCCTGCCCTTCTTCTGGCTTTTGTGTGGCTCTTTGAAAAAATGTTTAATGGAGCCTTTTTCTGCTGCTCTAGGTCTCGGTAAAGGGATTGAAAGCATGGCCTTGGCATTGTCTTTCTAACTGAAGATGCAACAATGGAAACAATTCACTTGATGAACTGAAAGTATAAAAACTTGTTTCACATCACCTTCAAGCAAGGGCAAACACTATTTAGACAAAAAAAATTTATATAACCCTTGTGAGCCATATTATAAGTCTGAAGCCATACATCCTTATTCACTCAGTAATTCATGTAAATCTTTATATAAATATGGGGCATGTTAGATGGGAATTAATAACTTAAGTTAGTTGTATTAACCCTGTAAAGACTGACATGAAATTTTTGAAAAAACTTTATTTATTTATTTTTTTAACTGGAACAGATTATTGAACCTTTAGTCAATTGTTTTTTAAGTAAAAAGTTTACATATGTATTTTCGTAATATTAAAGTAATATTTTACTTCATGGCTCATATAGTATCAGGGCCGTTTCTAGCCAATCCCTATAGCCCCCCCCCCACAAAAACGTGTGGGGCTGCGGGTCTGCAGCTGGACATATCTCGCTAAAAGTGCCAGTACGTGCGCTCATTGGCGCCCCTTCAGCTGGTGGCGCCCTAGGCGACCGCCTAGCTCGCCTATGCCTAGAAACGGCCCTGTATAGTATGATATAGTAGAATATGAAGATTTCACAGATGCCTAAACGGAGCAAACATAAGTAATTTAGTGCAGTTAGTGACCAAATAAGTATGGTTAAAAGTAAGATGAAATTCTTATAATTCCTAATTTGCGTATTAAATATGATATACAGTAGGCTTTATATTTCATTGACTCCTTTTATAATGCTTTTTGGAGACCAGTTTGGTGCTTAATAGTCCGTATGAACTGTAGGGTTGTGTTAAGCTGTGTTAAAATTGAATTTCTTCTTTTACACTCCTCTGAAAAAAACAACAAGGGTGAGTAAATAATGACAGAATTTTCATTATTGGGTAGGGTGGCCATATACGGGACACGTCCTGCTGCCCATGATTTTTCTATTGTCTAAAACATCCAAAGTAGTTTGACCAATAACATGCAGGTATTGTACATAATCGACCAATCGTGGCGCGTCGCTCGTGAGAAGGTGAGAACGATCAAAGCGATGCAAATGCGCGCACGTGTTTGTTCGTTAGTTCGACTTGAAGAATAGCTCTCGTGAAAATAATGTCATACAACGATCGATCTGCACAGTGCAAACAGCCAAAACCTGGATATTTTAGACAATATAGAAATCCTGGCAAGGGTGCGACCCGTAAAAATGGCCCATATGATCACCCTATTATTGGGTGAATTAAATAGTTAAAAAAAAAAAGATGACTATGCATAGCAATGGTCTAATAAATGGTAAACATTACTTTCAATATATCTACAGAAGATGAAAAGAATGGTGCAAGTAGTTATTTAATTTAGCAAATATCACGTACATAGTAACTAATGTAGAAAAAATGAGATATACATTTTTGTTTGAGTACTGAATTATGAAAATAAATTAATTAAAGAAATTAATAGGATACTTAAAGGGAATTAATTTAAATATTCACAGGAATAAAACAGGATGATGCCTCCATATGAAAACACAGAATTCATAACAAAAAAGTCCTTGCTTTCTTCATATGTTCTGGCTCCAATCGACCCTAATTAGTAAAAGCTAGACGACACAAACAAGCAAGACACATCACCAAGGCCATGTAAATAATTGACTCATTTTCTCAGTGTAAAAAAATCCTGTTTCAATTGCACATGTGAATAACTAAACCTCTTTTCAGATGACCTCACCAGATACTTATTGGCTTAAAAATCTGGGGAAAAAGTAACCTTGGGTCATAAATTTATCCAACAGGTACAAATCACATAATGCCCCCTCTTAGCTATTTCCAGAATAAAAATCAACAAATCATTTAGACATGGGGCAAAACAAGAAGTGTAAAATGTTTGCTCGGTTTTGTTTCAACATTCTTCAAAATACCTTATTTTGTCTTCCACAGAAGAAAGAACTGCATACAGGTATAGAATGACACGAAGGTGACTAAATGATGACAGATTTTTCATTTCTGGGTGGACTATCCCTTTAAAGATCTCATTCTGTCTTTTCTATCACTGTGATTAATCCGTTCTGTATCCTCTCTGTCTTTCTGCTCCCTTGTTCTCAGGTATACTGTAGGTGAGCCAGGTTACCCACAGTTCATCTGGCTCTGTGCCTCTCAATCACCGAGCCATCTCTGCGGGTGGAAAATCTGTCAGTGGGTGCTGCTCCGCCTGCTGGAGATTGATAGCTGTGGCCTTAGCTGCTGCAACTCTGCCACCACGGTCCAACAATTTTACATATTAATTTATGTCCTGTAGCGTTGTAATTGAGAGAGGAGGAGGGAGCGGGCTATTTGCAGAGAGACGAATGCCCCTCTCTCTATGATTTATGACACTTTCATCACCTTTTGTAAGACTTGTTTAAACAGGGCATGTATACGTTGCCTTCACAGGTGAGTAAAACAGGGTCATGTTTGCATAAAAGCCTAAATTATGGGTGGAGATATACTGCTGTGGAAGGGAGAGAAGATAGGATTATGGGCGGAGAAATAATTAAATAGAATTTATATGATGTATTGAAACACTATGACTTGTTTTATAGGGGTATTTGTTAGGATGTCTGATCAATGTGAATGAAAGGTACTTAATGTGTGAACTGTATAGTTACCCCAAATTCAAAAGATCTGGTTACAGATTATTAACGATAGCTATGCAACCCTACCAATATTAATATTAATACAGAAATATTTATGTATATAAATAAATTAAATATTTAATATATATAGAAATAAATATGAACATAAATAGTACCATTACAATGTTACTTTAAAATATTTGTATTATTAATGTTGATACTGGTGTTAATATTAATAATTACAATTAATAAAAAAAAAATTTGCCAGCCCTATTTTTGGGCTAGTGCATTATGGATTTGAAGATTGGTGAAATATATCTGACTAGATATTATCTAATATCTATCCAACAATAATTATGCATCTATAAATATCTGTTTAATAATTATAGATATTATTATCTAATATCTATCTAATATATATATATATATATATGGCAAACATCATTGATCGGCACCAGATTACTTCTACTTTGTATTTTGTTCCAAGGAACAATGTGGTTTTTTTCCCACCATTCATGATATCGTTCTGATAACAAAGTTGAAATGAGCAATATAAGTGTAAACAAAGACTGTAGTGTAGAGAAACTTTGCTTGAACCATGCGATCATTTGAATTTCCATAACAGCAAAATTCGGATTTTTAAAATTCATTATAGCCAATTTAATATAAATGTAGGGTACACTTTATTTTTGATAATCCATCTTAGACATTATGCTAATTATGTCAACTATCATTAATTTGCAACTTCATGTGAACTTACTCTTATTAGACTATTAGTAGACTGTTAGGTTAGAGTTAGGGTTAAGTTGATGTGTAGTTGCAGTTATTAATAGTCAGTAGGATATCTGTTGGAGGACCATCAAAATAAAGTGTTAGTATAGATATTAAGCAGACGGTAATACTCTAATGACTGCAAGTCATCTCCTTCACCGAAGTGCAGGGATATATTTTGGATTTAGATCTAGATGTATTTTACAGTGAGATCTGGATAATCATTTGTCTCAAGGCCTCCCTGTGTAATGAAGGTCAAACACTAGGTAGCGGAGAGAGCCTTGAAGTCCTCATTGACTAAGAAAGGGTGTTCTTTGTTCTTGCACTTCTCAATGTCGGCTGAAGGATAATCTACGCCTCAGTTTCTTCTCCCTTTTTTCCTCCCTTCACTGCTGTGTCTTCTGCTGATGTAATTACAAATAAAAGTGTGGTCCAAGGCTGCTGAAAAAACACTGATGTAAACTGTATAATTAGGCACACTGACTTTACATTTTGTACTTGAATTGTGTTTGTCTAAAGATGAACCTGTGAGTACTTGATTTAAGGATTACAGTAAAGCAGTAAATTGCGATTAATCCCACCTAACATTAAAGTTTTTAAACAATTTTATATTGCAATAATTTCACATTCAATCTTCAAATTAATGAAGAAACAACAAAGACAGTATATTTTTAAAATTTGTTTAATGGCATCTTTTTATGACTGAAGGCGAGTATCACTGATACCATTGATTGTTGTCTTTTTCCTAATATTTAACCATTGACTATAGCCATTCAACATGCAATAATTTTTCAATCTTCAAATTAATGAAGAAACAACAAAGACAGTATATTTTTAAAATTTGTTTAATGGCATCTTTTTATGACTGAAGGCGAGTATCACTGATACCATTGATTGTTGTCTTTTTCCTAATATTTAACCATTGACTATAGCCATTCAACATTACAGTATAATTGAGAGCTATCAATTTTAACATTTAGTAGACTTTAAAAAATAACAACTTCTAATTTAAGTGAACTTAAAACAATCTTCACATAAACCCATTATAATAAATGTCATATTTATCTAGCTGAGCCCCTCAGCAAGTATACCGAAATTTAATAAAGTTATCAAACACTAAATTCTAAATTAAATATAGATGAATCCTTAAAGCTAAAAGT
>NW_015628268.1:129734-141871 GCF_001515625.1 Sinocyclocheilus rhinocerous
GATTAATCCCACCTAACATTAAAGTTTTTAAATATACTTTTATATTGCAATAATTTCACATTCAATCTTCAAATTAATGAAGAAACAACAAAGACAGTATATTTTTAAAATTTGTTTAATGGCATCTTTTTATGACTGAAGGCGAGTATCACTGATACCATTGATTGTTGTCTTTTTCCTAATATTTAACCATTGACTATAGCCATTCAACATTACAGTATAATTGAGAGCTATCAATTTTAACATTTAGTAGACTTTAAAAAATAGCAACTTCTAATTTAAGTGAACTTAAAACAATCTTCACATAAACCCATTATAATAAATGTCATATTTATCTAGCTGAGCCCCTCAGCAAGTATACCGAAATTTAATAAAGTTATCAAACACTAAATTCTAAATTAAATATGAATCCTTAAAGCTACAAAAGTTGTTGATTTCCTCTTTTTTCTTTGATTTCTTTGTTCTTTGATCACACCAGTTGGGTTATTAGGATATTTTGGCTGCTTTAAGAGCTGCCGCTGCTGAACTTGATGCGGATCTGACACGCATGGTAATTTCTCACAAATCTTTACCTTTTCTGGCCCACTTCAGGTCTTAAAGTCTCTACTAATGAGCTGATGAGTTGAATCGGGTGTGTTAGATGAGGGAGACAGTGCTGGGCTGCTCCAGGACAGTTTTGAAAACCACTGAATTTCAGAGACATGTTCTTAAATGTGACTCATATATAGCAAATTCTTACATGCATGCAAAGCCACTAGAAGGCAAGCCTGCAACCTTTAGCCAAAAAAGTGTAACGGCAAATGCGAACGCTTCCGCTTTGGCAGTACGTGGGAAAGGAGACCAGAGGCCGTTTTTTTTTGTGTTTTTTTTAATGGATGTCAATGGAGGAGAGGCTTATGCTGAATAAACAGCTTTTTAGAGGAAACAGCTTATAATTTAATGAATCGACAGCCTATCGGCTAATCTCCAACATGTTTTACACTAAGCAATACTTTTGGATTGTATCATTTTTAGAGTTTACTAAGGCACACGTGATCCAAGTTGACCTTTACGCTTTCTCCAATAGTAAGTATACAGACCCTCTTATCTCCCTATATTAAGACAATCTCTGATGCAGGCTCAGTTTTGAGGCCTTTTTGGTAACTTCATGACTTAACTGACGACATAACTATGACTTTGCATGCTCATTTGCCCTTAAATAGGCCTATGAAGTATATATACAGCGCAGGCCAATGCATGTGCGTGCAATTAAAGAGCACGCGCTACGAGCACAGTATAATGGCTGACATGACAGGAAAATTCGTTTTTACTAACATATGGCCTGATAACATCTCATCTGACCGCAGTTCACGGTTGTTCTACTGAAGCTTCCTCCTCACCTGTACCTTTTCGGCGCTCGGTTGACTAGTGCCTGGCGATGAGACAAAGTTAGAGTTCGCATCTGAAAATGTTCTCATTTAATGTGGTCGTAAAGACGTTCTGCGTCTATATAAACGCAATTCTTGTCAAGAAAAGAATGAATATATATACATACATAGCCTACACACACAGACACACACACTACCATGCAAAAGTTTGGGTAAGATTTTTTAATGTTTTTAAAATTATTTATTTTAAATTTTAAATGTAAGAATTATGTAAAACAATAATACTATAAAATAGTACTATTAGAATTTAAAAAAGACAATTTTATTTGAAATATCTTTCATATTTTATTGCTTACTTAGAGGGCAAATTTGAATTTTCAACAGCAGTGTCACAATGATAATTCAGAAATCATTCTAATATGTTCAAGAAGCATTTCTCATTATTGTCAATGCTGAAAACAGTTGCGCTTCTTAATATATTTGTGGAAACAGTATTTATTTGTTTGCTTTTTTATTTATTTTCTTAACATATAATATAAATGCCTTTACTGTCACTTTTTGATCAATAGGCATCCTTGCTAATTAAAAGTATTATTTTCTTTCAAAACATTTTACAGACCCCAAACTTTTGGATGTTAGTCACAGTGTCACAAGCAACACCAGATCCTCCTGCTCCACCCACCCGAATTCTGATGCACTTTAGCTGTCAACACTAAGTCATAGTATAAAGCCACCTTCTTGTCACCAACTCAGTATCTGGTCTTGTTGTTCTCTAGTGTGCATCAACTTACCTGGCTACTTACCCTGCTCTACCAACATGTTTGTTGAACCAATTCCAGTCGTCTGCCATCATTATTCTGTCTTCCTCCCAACCTCACCCTGCAAAGAAACCTCAGTGACTGTTCAGCGAAATCTGCTCAAGATTTTCAACTTCTCTCACCTGTGATCATCGCTTGCTCCTCTCCTGAAGCCTGTAATAAAGCTCTGTGAGACCGTCATTTACCTGTTGTTTCCTGTTTGCTGACAGTAAGTGCTTTGTAAAATTATGTTTCATGTTTCTGCTTTTTAAAAATCCTTCAAAAATTGGCCACATTCACTTCCATTATAAGTGTCTCACCGTAATTTAGTAATCAACATTGTCACACATGCTGTTGATAAACGGTCAAACAAAACTGGCGAAAGCATATTCATTTCAATGGCTGATCATGCATGATAAGACCAGGACTGTGTATTAAGAAACTAAATATGATAAATTTTGATTTCATTTCCATTTTAAAGAATCTGTTTCATGCGTCCCAGCCTTGTCTGGGGCAACCGACGGAGCACAGGCCCAAACATGACATCTAAACGTAGTCTCTCTCTTTTTGTCTCTCCCTGTATCTTGGAAGCATGTATCTGAGCTGTCACTTGTAATAAAACCTCATTTGCTGAACTGAGGATATGAATAAGGATGGACAAGGTCAAGGCCGGCTGCTGGCAGAGGGGGAGCTTTGTAGCATACAGTAACATGATTAACTGATATGATATTACGTAGGCCTTTATTCAAAGGCTTTTTTCTATATTCATATTCTCTTTCACTCTCTCATAAAAACTAAGGCATGGAAGTAAATACGGCGAGAGTTTTGATTAGATTCTCCTTGAATAAAGTGCTTCTATACACGCAGCCTTGAATATACTCATATCCCTCAGGACAAACACATTGTAGATGGACTTGGCAAACACAGAAAATTGACGGTTTAAGAAAAAAAAAACTTTTAATGAGTCTCTTTCTCCTTTCGGGCGTGTCAGGCTCGATTTGAAGGAAGAGAGAAAAAGAAAACACGGTTGTAATGAAGAATGAAAAAAGTGTCCTTCGGTTTGATTTGAGGTCTTTGCAGTCCTTGCTCTCCTCACCTTTGTGTTAATATCATCTTATGTCTCAGAAATTACTTTATGCACCTATAAAAGACACTTGGGTTTTTTTGCAAGATACGGTCTGTTGGGTCACGTTGAAGGCTCAAGCGTTTCCGCTTTGAATTATTTTCTCAGTAGCCTTCTTTCCTTCATGCTGCTAGTCTCTGTGGTCTCACTGGACTGCCAATGAAGTCTAAAGGAGATTGTAAGTATCCCCTTGGGATCAAGGCTGGACTTTTGTGCTCGAGTATTTGGATCCTCAAAGAACACTTACTGCCTCCAATGAACGTACAACCTTCAAAAGCCATCAGTGAGTCTTAAACATGCATGCTGTCACGTGTTGTTTGATGTTGTTGTCATGTTTTGTTGCACGTTTGTTTAGAGTGATGTGTTCAAAAGTGCTTGTTTCAGTTGTAATCACAAATAAATATTCGTACATTAAAATTTTAATTAGTAGTCCCTACAATTATTGCTCATACTTTGGGGTTAAGATTTGATTTGGGCCTGTAAGCAACTTCTCAGAACACCCTAGCAACCACAACAGTAACATGTTAAAAACCACTCAGAACATTTCAGCAGATACATAAGAAACATGTAAAAAAAAAACACACACACACACGACACCCTAGCAACCGCATAGTAACATGTTAAAACCACCTTAGCAACTGCATAGCTATGCGCTAAAAAGCAGTCAAAACACCTTTGCAGCTGCATAACAACACCATGGCAACCACCCCAATACCTCAGCAATTGCATAGCAAAATGCTGGAAGCCACTCATAACACTTTAGCAACAGTATAGCAACTTAGGAACTGCGTAGCAACACCCTGGCAACCATTCTTGCATGCAGCAAGCAACAGTAAGGCCAGTAAGCAAACATTCAGAACACCCTAGCAACCACATAGCAACATGCTAAAAAAACACTCAGAACACTTCAACTGCATAGCAACGTGCTAGCAATCTCATAGCAGCATAGTAAAAACTACTTACTTAGAATGACTTAGCAACTGCAGAGCAACACCCTGGCAAACATTCACATCCCCTTAACATCAAAGTGGTGACTCTTGTTTTCAACAAGCAACAGTAAGGCCAGTAAGCAAACATACAGAACACCCTAGAAACCACATAGCAACATGCTAAAAAAACACTCAGAACACCTTAGCAACCTCATAACAACATGCTAAAAAATAACATTCAGAATGTGTTAGCCGCCGAATATCAATGCCATTGCAACCACTCCCAACACCTTAGCAACTGCACAGCAACATGCATGCTAAAAAACACTCAGAACACCTTAGCAACTGCATAGCGACATGCTGAAAATCACCCAGAACACATTAGCAACCACATAGCAGCACCCTGGCAACCACTCACAACACTTTAGCATCAAAAGCTGCCTTCACGCATGTTGTAATCAAGGCCCATGGAAAGCAAGCCTGCAACCTTTAACCAAAATGCATAACGGCTAGTGCTAAGGCTGCCGCTTAGGCGGTACGCAGGGATGGAAACCAGAGGTAGTTTTTTAAAGCTGTTTTCTCACACAAAAAAAAACAGCTTATCATTTAAGATGTTTCCTCGCAGCCTATAGGCTAATCTTCAACTTATTTGCCATTTCACGAGTTCACACATATAATCAAACTGAGCAAATAGTAAGCACATTTGGCGTGCTGTCCAAGGGGAGGGCTCTGAGCTTGAAGTGAGGAGTTGGGGTGGAGGGGGGATGCTGGAAAAATTGTCGTAGGACAGAGGTAAGTTGGCTATATATATTTATCATGCTAATTAAGTTGATTACCTGAATGAGCTTCACCTGTGCTGAATTAGTTGATTATCCTGAACTTTCTTAATAAAACATAATTAAACAATAGTTTTGGATTGAACTATTTTAAAAGTTTAAACCAAAAAAAAAAAGGCATTTTAAAAAAGAAGTCACAGATTTTTTTTTTGTGACGGGTAAGATTTAGTTTATGGCACTTCTCATTCATTTCTATAGTATCCGTAAATGGCGACTGACTGTCACACAACTCTGTCTGAAATTAAATTACATCAAGGCTGTAATATAATTGGTTATCAAGGCACACATGTTCCAAGTTGACCATTATGCTTTCTCCAATGATAAGTACTACAGACCCTCGTATCTCCCAACAGTAAGACCATCTCTGACATAATTACCATAATTCCGAGATGACAACACGTGATGGTCTACTTAGAGCTGTCCACGTTTTTCAACAGCTCTGCACTCAAGTAGCAGCTAAATGAACCTGGCGGCATTCAGGTGGTATAGCGGGTCACGTGGTCCAAGTCGTAGCTCTCAGAACATTCGCAGACAGAGATTAAGTGCGTTCTGATTAACAGGGTCCCTACGCAGTGTACACTGCTCCCTACTCCCCAAGCATGGGATATCAATTGAAGTGGACTTCGCTGACTTTGGTCATTTGGAACGTTCTGAATCTTCATCAAAGAGAGGCAACAACGGGGTCATGCAGATTGTGATATAAATAAATATTGTCATTATACTTTCAAATTTATATACATATAAAATTCATATTAAAGGGGTCATATGATGCTTTTTTAAAGATCATTATTTTGTGTATTTGGTGTAACAGAATATGTTGACATGCTTTAATGTTCAAAAAACACATTATTTTTCAAATACTGTACATTATTGTAGGTCCTCTATGTGCAACTTCAGGGATCTTATCTATGCACAATCAGCTTGTAACACTCCAAAGAGAAAGGAAAACTTGAAATCGCATCATATGACCCCTTTAAATTATGTATCTAATAAATATAGTCAAAATCAGAGCCAAAATATAGCCTCCCTATACGCAAAGTATACGCAAGCTGCGTAGGGCCCCCGAAACACCAGGGGGCCCCCTTGCTCTCAAAGATGATTTACATTTTTTTTTTAATTTGGCCAGCGGTTATGAAAACCGCTTATGTCATTTCTTTTAATGCGGTGCGCTGTTGCCCTTTCTACTTCTGCCGGTTTTACTTAGTTTCACCAATTCATACAATACAATATGCAAATGTAACATCACCATAACCATACATAAAAACTCTAGTTTGTGTAATAACAACAAAATTAATGAGTACTCAAACGCATACGTGAACCCCTCCATTGCAGAGCCTTTAAAAACTCTTTCGACGGCTCTGCTCCATCGTTAGTTCTGACTGTTGACGCAGTGCGCAATGACAGTTGGGCGATTTTTCCTCTCCGCTTCCTGTGAAGTGATGTATCGATGTTCCCTAGGCTGTTCGCAGTGCCCTTTGAACTGAACTTGTTCGCTCCCTTCCGACTGGAATCTCACTTAAGATGGCAGAATACCATGTTAAGGCTTGCCACACACTTGAAGATTTTAAGGCCCATAAAGCCCGATTTGCGCTCCTGAAGGATCGGGGGGCGTGACCTGATTTGAGGCTTGCCGCAAACAATTTTTTTGTCCAAAAAATCCTCTTTTGTGTGGTGCCATTACGATTATTTAACTGCTCCCGAATGAGACAGACCGTCCCTGAACTCAAATCGTAAATATCAAAATCTTGATCGGGCTGCCTCTGACATGATACCCGCGATAGCCAATGAGAACGAGCAAGCGTCACCGGATGTTACGTGCTTCTACAACTAAAACTTGGCAGACACAAACATGCCACGAAAGTAGAGTACTGAGAAAGAACATCACCCATATTCTTTTTTTTCTTCAACCAACAAGTGTATTGTCTCACAGTCTGGTTGAATAATCTTGTGTGTGCGTTCAGAGGATTATATTCTTGTCTGTGGTCTCCCATGGTTTTAAAATTGTTTAAGATTTGAAAATCGTCTAGTGTGTCTCAGGCCTAAGTACACTTCGCAGTCCACCAGGGTTGACAGGTTTTCACAACAAAACCCACCCAATTGCTACTCAAAACTAGCCCAATCGCATTCCTTGGGTAAATGCACATCTTTGGCAGGGTTCCCCTGGTAAAATTTGCATTCCAGGGGGCTAAATATCATGTTATTGGGGTCGCTTCAAAGTAGCCCAATTCCGCGGGAAAACCGTGGACTTGGCAACACTGCAGTCCACTTAACAGTCGAATGGAACGCACCTATTAGCCTTGTCCAAATACCCACACTTGCGGTCTTGGTCACTTGAGAGCGCGTGCGCGCGACAGGAAGTAAGTGTGCAAGTCTGTCCCATGTCTTCAAAATGCCAAAGTGCAGTGCCCTTAATGGATACTAAATCCACACTATCTCGAATACCGCTCCAGAGCGCTATTCAAGGCTAAGTGTATCCCATCATGCATCATGTTCTGGAAATAAATCGTGAGACTTTTTGCCGAGATCTCGCGAGAGTTAAGTAATCAAGTGGTCAAGTGCAAAGACTGCAAGTGTGGGTATTTGGACAAAGCCTTGGACAAGGGGATTGTCTTATTATTGGGAGATGCGAGGGTCTAGTGTACTTACCTTTGGAAAAAGCATAACGGCTAACTTGGATCACGTGAGGCTCCTCAGCCAATCATACATTGGCCTCTGGTTTCCTTCCCTGCATACCGCCAAAGCCGCAGTGTTTGCCATTCCAGGTGCAGTCGTGGCCTAATGGTTAGAGTCAGACTTGTAACCCAAAGGTTGCGGATTCGAGTCTCAGGTCCGGCAGGGATTGTAGGTGGGGGGAGTGAATGACCAGCTCTCTCTTCCACCCTCAATACCACGACTGAGGTGAGAACCTTGAGCAAGGCACCGAACCCCAACTGCTCCCAGAACGCCACAGCAAAAATGGCTGCCCACTGCTCCAGGTGTGTTTTCACTACTCACTGCTGTGTATGTACACTTGGATGGGTTAAATGCAGAGCACAAATTCCGAGTATGGGACACCATACTTGGCTACACGTCACATCCTTTCCTTAGCATTAGCATTTACACTTTTTTGGCTAAAGGTTGCAGGCTTCCCTTCCAGTGGCTTTGTCCCAGCCTACAAAATGTAATTCCGAGTTCTGCGAGCACGTGTATGCTTTGGTGTTGATAGTGTTGCCATAAAAACGCATAATTATACATCACGTGTTGTCATCTTCGGAATTACGGTAATGACGACATGGCATGAACAGCTGAAGTGGTGTTTTTTGAATGGGAAAGTTATTTTTTTCTTTTTGTTTCAGAAAATGTAAATTGTTAGATTAAACCCAGTGAGCTTTTAAAATAATGTATAGCTTGAATCTACAGTGAGTTCCATTCTAAACACATCCTTGGATTTCATGATCTCTTCATCACACTGACTATGCTGTAGTCATTATTCCAAACTTTTCTTCATGATGAAATCCTTTCACCTTTCTCAATATGTGGGGGCAAGTTGGCACTGCAGACGAGAGATGTAAAGACCCTCCATATGAATGCTGTTGCTTTGTAATTACTTATCCACAGAGGTGTAAAGTATTGGAGTAAATGTAATTAGTTACTGTACTTGAGTATCTTTTCGGGTACTTTGTAGTTGTACTGAGTATCAAAGATATTAGCAACTTTTACTCTTTACTTCACTACATTTTTGAATGAGTATCTGTACTCTTTACTCCACTACATTTGAAATGAGTGTTGCAGTTACCAGAGGTGTAAGGTGTACCTAAAAACCATACTTGAGTAAAAGTACTGATACCTTACAGTGAAAATTACTCCACTACACGTTACAAGTCACCAATTCCAAAACAACTTGAGTAAAAGTCTTAGATTATCTGATTTTAACAGTACTTAAGTATTTTACTTATACTAAATATAGGCTCAAAGTTACTCAAGTATGGTTTTTAGGTACTCCTTACACCTCTGCTTATCCATATTTTTCTCTTTCAAGGCACTTTGTATCCCGAGTCCTTGGGCCAAACAAACAAATCCCTTATGGCTTGAATCTGACATCCTCAATCCCTTTTTAATGATCTGCCATATTTTTTTGCCATCCTTGATGTGCAAATTCTAATCAATAACATATTTTCATTTATATTTATGAAAAATAATGTTTTTTCGTTTGACCTTTGTCTGTTTTTCTTTCAAACAAAGAGAAAGCAAGATACATTTGCACATTTTATTAAAAACAATAAACCATAATATAAAATATATTATCTACAAATACACATTTTAGACACATTTTTATTGTGCATTTCAAATTCAGCTGTAAACATATATATATTACAACTAATTAAATCACATTCTCTGTATAAATATACTGTATAAAATTGTACCACTTTAACCTTGGCTTAAAGGTTTATTATTTTCCCTTAAAGTGACATTTAAGATAATTCATAACATGATCATATGTATTTTGATTAATTTTGAAGTGGGAGGAACGATGAAACTTTTAGCTGAACTTTAGCTTTGATTGACGTTCTCTTAAAATTGAATTTTCGTTTTATATATTTTTTCAGAAAAATTATAGTCAGCCAGATCTGACAAACTCAACCCTACAGTAAAATGCTACAAAGAGCTGCTTGGTCTAACAAAACCTTGTCAACACATACAGTGGCAGTGACTCATCGTTGCCCTCTGGTGGAAATTTAAAGCAACAGCCATTGCCTTTAAAGCTTCCTTACATACAGTATAGAATAATGTGCCTCAAGAAACAAGCATGTGATTTCTCCTTAATAAATATAATTCATATGTTTTTGCTACTTAAAATTATAAAAAGGCATAGTTTATGATATATTAACATAAGTTAATATGTTCAACTGTGCATGTCCTTTTTAAAAGTCTTTTAGACACAGCAGAGGGTCACTTGTCCCTTCATGCTCTTGTGGATGTCTTGAACTGAAGGAAGGTCCAGAACTTTGTAGAGTGGAAGATTCGGCTCCTGGCTGTCGTATGTGGTTTACTGATGATCCTGTGATCCTGTTTGGATGGCATTTGGTATTCAGATATCCACCCTTCTCCATTAATGTCCTCAATGGACACAGATCTGCCCGATGAGATTTCTACCAGGCATATGGGATCTCTGGTCGTCTGAAGACCCTCATCACATCCCATGCTCCACAGAGTAGATTCACAAAACATCTAAGGAAAGAAAAGAAAAAGTTGTCATTTGCAGTGCTGTTTGTACAAGATATGTACTCTTTTAACCGATAGGTGGCAATGTGTTCCAAGCTAATAGTTGTTTCTTTGAGTCAAAAACCTTCTCTAGGTGGCGCTCGGCGGCTGAGAAACCTAATCCAACATTGATCTGTTTTAAAATGTCAAGACATGCTGTCGTACTAAAAAGTAAAAAGCACAATCGTTCAGATCTATTAATTTAAGCAACTGGCAACCGAAAAATAAACGGAACATCCGCACAAGCTTCTTTATAAAATCATGGGTTTTAAAAATCCTTATCCACTTATCGATGACTACAATGATTGGATCAACGAAACAGCGCAGAGAAAAGTAACAGGTCACACACGACACCACTGTCAACCTGCTTTAAAAATACACTGCAAGGCTGGCACTTTTTAGTAGACACTGAATTGAAAATACACAGCAAACAGATAAGTGTGTTCAGTTTTTAGACACCAATTATAAAAAGCAGCTTCGCTAGTAAAAACAGCTTATCTTCAGACACCTGTTTCATGGCCATGACGGCTAATTTATTATATAGCCTAATCTAGTATGATTTTAACAGAAATAGACTTTCATTATCGATGGATTTAAGACTATCGCGAAATAACCAATGATGACAAAAATGCCAAGTAGGCGGCTCCCTAGGTTTTAAAAATAATAATTTTGCCTAATTCCACTGACCTAATTTAAGAGCTTTGCATTTGGTAGTGGACGCCTTCACTATTTGCATAAAAAAGAAAAGGGCAGAAGCTTAAAAAAAAAACAATCAAATCTTACCTTGATTTCGTCTTCTTGATTTCGCCTCGTTTGTCTCTCGGTCAATGTTTGTCTGCCGTTAGCACATGCAGCTTTTAAACGAGATTTTATTGCACCTGTATGTAGATTCCCACACAATTAACCGTAAAAAAGGTAGAATAGAAAGTCCAAAGGTCTTCTGTAAACTCTTAAAGGTGTCTTTCTTAAGGTGCGTTCTCAAGGATATGCCCTAACTTGCTCCAGTGCAGTGACTGAAACACTTAAGCACTACCAGCGGCTTTTATTGCAGTTTTTACTCGAGGAGTTTCCACGGAAGTTTCCCTGAACTTCCAAATATTTTAGATTCTTCTTCTATTATCATCCTCACTTCCAAAACGAAATAAATAAATAAAAATAATACTTAAGCGCATGCAATAATATTTTTTTCTGATATGTGAAAATGTTTATATGTACTGTAGCCTATATATAAATAGTAACATTCTATCATGACAAATAATGGATACAAAGACATTTCAGGTAACATGGTATAACTAAAACAAAATCTGATATTATTTCTAGCTAAAGAAAAAAGGCCAGTGACCAATCAATACGTTATGAGTAGCCCATAGGTAGTCTGACAACAACAAAAATGAATAAATGTAATATAATATAAAATAAAAATCAATGACGTTGGAATGAGGAGGATTAAGGCGATTTAATTAACATGTCCAAACCATAGATAATAATGCGGTATGTTCCTTCATATCAAAATATAATTAAAAATGTGAAATAATATAATTAAAATATATATATATATTTTTTGTTTGTTTGTTTACTCTGGTTACATAACAAATATCACACAGACATTGGTACTAAATTGATATTAAATAAAACAGAATTGCCCTCATATAGTCTAAAGTGTTTTGTTGCACTCTTGTTTATAAGACTGGTTATGCACTGTACTTTCCATCACCAACAACATATTCTATTCGTGGTGATTAAAGTGAAAGAGAAAGTATTGTAACGTGTTCAGAATGTTGTTGTGTTGTGGAAAACAATGTGCTTAATGTTAATGTTGCACTTTATTTCTTTTTGTGTTTGGA
>NW_015628268.1:142117-153261 GCF_001515625.1 Sinocyclocheilus rhinocerous
TATGGAATTAACATTTCTCTGCTCCAGACCAGCAGAGTGATTTGGGACTCTATCTAGCCCACAGCCGTCCATAAAACACTGAAATTACACTGAGTTAAGAATGGTATTGTAACGTGTTCAGAATGTTGTTGTGTTGTGGAAAACAATGTGTTTAATGTTAATGTTGCACTTGATTCCTTTTTTGCATTTGTAACTGTTATTGGATGTTCAAGTGTATAGGGAAAGAGGCTCCACCCCCTGGGGTGTGTAAGGGGAAACTGAGAGAAGGGGGTCAGAAGAGTGCCTCGCTGGTACAAGTGCGGTTCTCTCTCAAGTCGGGGTGTGTAGGGCGTGGGTTGTGGCCGACAGCAGCCCAAATAAACATCCCTTCTGCATCAAAAACGCCTCGTCCTTGTCTGAGAACGCTACAGTATTTTAAACCCAACAACACTATAGGACCAAGGTTAAGACAGGTCATGATTTTTCTCCAGAAATCAAGCATCAAAAGATCAACTGAAACATTTAATTCATGCTCTGTCTACAAATTTAACAGGTTAGGGTTTCCAAGAGAACATATATTGCACATATGAAAAATGCATCCCTGTTCCCCTTAAGTGGGCAATGAAGTCTTTATGTTTGGATGTGTGTATGTGTAATGAATGTAAAAGAGTATGGTTGAGTGGGAGTGTCTGTCTGGATGAGACTACATAATCTACAGACCACAATTTAAAGAGCATCTCCTGCTCAGTGAGTTTGGGATTACAACAGTTGATTTGGAAAAATGGTATGTGCATATACACATATATAATAATGTGTGTGTGTCTAATTATATATAAAGATTTTTTTTTATTTTATTGAAAGATTTTCATTAAACGTTTAAAAATATATAAATGCTTTCACTGGTATATATCAATATATTCCAGCATTTTCCAATTAACACTATGTTTTTCTTACAGTACGGCTTTATTAATACTTGTCTGAAGTCACTGGTCATTGAAAGGTTTGGAGAAGAGACATGGGAAAAACTGAGGTCTGTATAACCCATGTAACATTTAAAGAAATCATGGGCGGTTTTGTGGTTTGTTTCAACTAAATAAAATCTTTCCTAGATTAATGGCTGGGGTCCAGGAGACATTTATGGCCTATGTCATCACACTTAGTTTAGTGCAAGAGGCTTGTAAAATGCTGGGTGAGTATCATTTTGTGCTTTGTAGTACAAATCATAGGATGACCATTTACCCTGTATCCGCAAGGCTGTTTTTTTATCCGAATGCATTTGTTTGTTTGCCCTTGGGTTTATGTCTGTTTGCATGTGTATAGTTAAGGAAAACTTCCTTTAAAAGTTGGTTAGGGACTTTGTTTAATTCATCAGAGTGTTTCACTTCTTTAAAAAAGCCTGTTTTTGATTGAATGTCTGTCATTGTATGAAGCATTAAGAAAAAAAGATAGAAAGAAAGAAAGACAGAACGAATACTGCGGATGCCTCACAGTTACCTTGTATTCTCAGTGTCCTTGGGGGCTTGCAGACATTGATCAAAGTGTCTGAGAGAGTGCTAACAATGTCCCTGCAGAGAATAGTCTATTGGGCATCACGACAGTTGATGTCCTAACCTGTCCTCCAATCTGTCCCTGAGAGTGAGTGGAGAAGGATAGGTGTAAATCTCACACCTGAACTCCACTCATCTGGACTCAGAACAACCTGGACGCAATTAAAATTGGAAAGAGAAATTGATTTGCAGTCTAAATGGAATAGTTCACCCAAAAATGAAAATTTGCTGAAAAAGTAATCGCCCCCAGGCCATTCGAAATGTAGATGAGTTTGTTTCTTCATTTGAAAAGATTTGGAGAAATGTAGCATTACATCACTTGCTCACTAATGGATCCTCTGCAGTGAATGGGTGCCGTCAGGATGAGAGTTAAAACCGTTGATAAAAACATCACAATAATCCACAAGTAATCCACTCGACTCCAGTCTATCAAACGATGTCTTGTGAAGCAAAAAGCTGTGTATTATAAAATAAATCAATCACTAATGCGGTTTAACTTTAAACCATCGCTTCTGGAAAAAAAAAAAAAAAGACTTGAAAAAGTAATCGCCCCCAGGCCATTCGAAATGTAGATGAGTTTGTTTCTTCATTTGAAAAGATTTGGAGAAATGTAGCATTACATCACTTGCTCACTAATGGATCCTCTGCAGTGAATGGGTGCCGTCAGAATGAGAGTTAAAACCGTTGATAAAAACATCACAATAATCCACAAGTAATCCACTCGACTCCAGTCCATCAATTAACACCTTGTGACCCCTTTATAATAAACAAATCTATCAGACTTTTTTTTTATTTAAAACTGTTGCCTCTGACTAAAATACGAGTCCTCTATCTATATATTGCTTTTTCCAGTTCAAAATTGGTCTTGCCTGAATCAGGAGAGAAATATGCACAGTTCAAGCACTGTTTACAAGTGAAAACAGTCCAAAACAGTTTTAAACAAATATGCTAATGGTTTTTGATGTATAAGGACAATGGGGCTTTTTCACTGGAGGAAGCTTTATTACAAATCATGGACTCATATTTGGTCAGAAGCGATGGTTCTTAGTTAAAATGCCTTAAATGATAGATTTATATCTTACAAACACGCAGCGTTTCACTTCAGAGAACGCAGGTTAACGAGACGCATTGAACTTCTTTTATCTTGTCATGCGGTGAGCATGCGTGAGACGCTGAATAAGCATTGAGATGCTGTGCAACAGCTAAAGATGTCCATCTAGTGAATGTTTACATAGAAAAACAATAAAAATGCAGTGCAGTGGAACACAGAAACACATGTGAATCGATCCTTACATGATAAAATCATCACGTGTTATATTAAAAATGAACCGCAGGCCAAGTTAACACTTTTGAATTTATACTTGCTACTGATTTTACAATGACATTTGATGTTGGCTTAGTGTTTTGTTTGCGGAATACACATGAAATATGGAACTATGAACTTTATTGTGGTTTGTAACTTGGCACACTTTTTTAGGCCATGAATGCTCCGTTCTTTCTTGTGGAGCGGATGGATGATGGCCGAATTCTCCTTCACTATTACTCAGATAGGAAAGGGCTGTATCAGATCGTGCCAGGTGAGAGTTTTAACATAATCATAACATTTCAAAATATGCATAAAATTCCCAAAATATTTTGCTAGTATAAATGTATTATGCATAAACATATTTTGTTATATTTGTTATATTTTGGTCATTTTTTTATATTTTTAAATATCTTAATATTTTTTAAATATATTTAAATTGTCCAAAACATGTTTTTAATAACTTTGCATTTATCCCTTGACATATATTGTGTAATACACATTTTGAATTTGAGGTTTACATTAAATTTACTTTCAGTGTGAAAACATTTCCTTAGGCTGCGCTGATTACTACATATATTTAGCATATATTTAAAATATATATTTTTGCACTATGGGACTACACATTTTATAAATTACTTTTTTTGTTTTTGTCCTTATAACATCAGTCAGGTATTATCGAGGCTGTGGCAAAGGATTTCTTTGACAGTGAGGTTACGATGACCATTCTGAACCAGTCAGAAGAGGATGAGCGCACTGGAAAGAAGGAACATGTGGTTTTTCACTTGGTACAGAATGAAAAGGTGACCAAAAGAAAGGCCCAACCAAGACTGAAAGGCAGCAATGAGGAAATACAGGCGGAGAAAGAGGTGTGCAAGTCTCTATACTGACAGGAAGACACTGCAGAGCACATGCGACTGCCATGTGTTTCTGTAAATTTGTATTCGTATTTGAACGTCTCTCTATGATTTTCTTTAAGTGATCTGTTTCAAAGTGTCTCTTAGTTTCATTAGTTTCTTAGTTTCACCATCATATATAACACAATAAAGAAGTATCACATTTCAAGTAGTCTTCCCTGCTCAAAGATCAGACACTTCAATCACTTTCATTTTGTATCAGAGACATCATGAATGTTTAAGTAGGTCTAGACACTCAACAGTCTGCTGTCTTTGTATTTTTTAATTTGGAACTAACGTGTGAAAGTATGTAACCATGACAACTGCTATATCAACAGGACAAGGAGGAGACAATGAAGAGGATGAAGGCCAGGTATGCCAGCCTGCAGTTGTGTCCAAGGAAACGATCTCCATGGGAGATTGTGAGGAGCATTGTCATGCTGGGCCAAGGTTTGACAGATATTCATAGCTGCTGTTTTTGCCTTTGACTTTGACTTTCCTCCAGGTTCAAAAAAATCTCGGATTATCAGTGTGCTTTTTACGACCCCACTGTAACGTAAAATTTTCCTATTTTGGCATGGTTAATGGGTTTTACATTTGTGTCTTTCTTGATTAAGGCAATCTGCGACAATCATTCACTCCCAGCTACCCAAAAAGACTGGATTGAAGAACAAGCCTTCTGTAATGCTTTTACCTTTCACATTGTTTTTGATCAAGGTGTAAGTAACTATAACTTTGTATTTATTTTGATTAAAAAAAAAATTCTAATGTTAAAGTACATTAAAACACATTGAGCCATTTTGAACCTTTTTAACAATTTCTTGTATTTTTAGCTGCTGGTGAAGCAAACAGGTGTCAACATTCAGAAGTTTGTTCCCGGACTGCAGACGGCAGGTATCCATCTGGATGAGTACTTCACCATTGTTCACCCAGAGGTCATCTTCAACATCCAGAGCCTCAAGAAGTTCATCAACAGCCAATTTGTGCTGAAAACCAGGAGGGAAATGTTACCAGAGATCCATCAAAACCAGTCCATGCTCAAACTGAGAGGTATTTTATCCTTAGATATTTAATACACGTGATATTTATGCCGTTTTGCGATTATCTGCATGGGTGCATTCTGGTTTCTTTTTGTGTTGATTCCAAAATGTTTTAAAATTTCTTATGTAAAATAAGTCATTTAATTCAGCAATTTTGTGTATATCTGTGTTGTATATCTCATATCATTTGTGGGTGTGTGTGTGTGTGTGTGTTTTAGGACAGATGATGTGGATGGAGCCACTCAACTGCATGATCTATCTGTGCTCTCCTAAGCTACGAAGCCTCCAGGAACTGGAGAAGAGGGGTCTCCATCTGGCCGACATCGCCCAGCACGACACCACGCGAGAGATCTGATCCTGCTCAACCAACAGAGGTTGGCAGAGATTGAGCTGTCTAATCAGCGAGAAAGGAAGAAGGAGGAGTTGAGAATCCTCTCACGCAACTTAGAGATCGAGAAGCAGAAATCAGAAAAGCTGCTTTATGCCATGCTGCCACACGTTGCCAACCAGCTTAAAGAGGGCAAAAGAGTAGAGGCAGGTAATGAAACCAGAGGAGCTCCTAGAACGTTGTTATACTTGTCATTTTTCATGCTTTCATGGATCAGACTCTTTCTGTTAATCTTTCAGGTGAGTTCAAAGTGTGCACCATCCTTTTCAGTGATGTGGTCACATTCACTAACATCTGTGCAGCCTGCGAACCCATTCAAATAGTCAATATGCTCAATGCCATGTACTCCAGATTTGATTGTCTTACAAACATCCACAATGTCTATAAGGTGTGTAGGACAGTGTTCCAACTGTAGACTATTTTTTATTAATAAGCTTCTTGATTTTACTTGATTATATATTAAATTAATATATTCTTTTATAACATTTAACATAATTTAATGTTATTGTTATATAATGTTTTATATTCATATACAAAGCCGTCATGATATCTATATACAGTGGGTACGGAAAGTATTCAGACCCCCTTAAATTTTTCACTCTTTGTTATATTGCAGCCATTTGCTAAAATCATTTAAGTTAATTTTTTTTCCTCATTAATGTACACACAGCACCCCATATTTACAGATTTGTATATTATTTGTATAAGATTTAATATAATTTAATATGATATTATTTTATATTTTATATTCATTTAAAATATTCAAAATTATGTATTATATTACAAATTATATATATATACATATATATACATACATACACACACACACACACACACACACACACACGCATACAAGAAAAGTTATAATCATGAAATTTGAAGGGAAATTATCAGGAAAAAATGATATTGTCTCACAACAGGTGGAGACTGTAGGTGATGCTTACATGGTGGTTGGCGGTGTGCCTGTTCCTACAGACACTCATGCAGAGCGGGTGGCAAACTTTGCCCTCAGTATGAGAATTGCTGCGAGAGAAGTGACTAACCCTATCACACGACAGTCCATACAGGTATGTGTGTTTAAACAGTGAGCTCTATATTAGAATAAGCTTTGTGTGCTCTTGTATCCTATTGTATCTTATCAATCAATAAAAATGTTTGTCACATGGGCTAAATGTATACTTTTGCATATGATGCATTGATCAAAAGTGAGTAAAGACATTTATAATATTACAAAAGATTTCTGTTTCACATAAACGGCGTTCTTTTGAACTTTTTATTCATCAAAGAATCCTGAAAAATGTTTCATGGTTTCCATGATGTTTTCAACACCGAAAATAATAAGAATTGTTCTTGAAATTGTCCAAATCAACATATTAGAATGATTTCTGAAGGATCATGTGACACTGAGTAATGATGCTGAAAATTCAGCTTTGCATCACAGGAATAAATAGCCATTTTAAATATATTCAAATAGAAAATGGTCATTTTAAATTATAATAATATTTCACAATATTACGGTTTTTACTGTGTTTTTGATCAATTAAATGCAGTCTTGGTGAGCATAAGAAACATGTGGGGTTATGGTAAGTTCTGTGGGTGAAGCCACTGAAATTCTTGAGCTGAAACCGAACTCTTCACTTCCTGCCCACAGTGTGTTAAAGGATAAAGGAATCTTTGAGATTGCTGAGAGGGGAGAGATCGAGGTGAAAGGCAAAGGCCTGATGAGAACATACTTCCTGCTGAAGAACCTCCAAAAGAGCGATGAACAGATCATGGGCTTGGTTGATGGAGAGACGTGCGTGTACCAGGAAGACCTGGAGGACGTGACAGATAAGGGTGAGGAAACTCTTGTCAAAACTGATAAATTTAATTTTTCTAACTCTGTAATAGATTTGTTTGATCTTTTTACCTTTTGTGCTCATCAAGGCTGCATTTACTTAAATACAGAAAAATACAGTAATATATTGTGCAACATTTTTACAATTTAAAATAACTGTTTTCTATTTTCATACATATTTTCAAATGTATTTTATTCCTGGGATGGCAAAGCTGAATTGTCAGAAGTGATTACTCCAGCCTTCAGTGTAATATGATCCTTCAGAAATCATTCTAATATTTTGAGTTCTTATTAGTATCAATATTGATGTTGTGGTGCTTAATATTTAATCAGTGTTTTTTACTATGATTTTGCTCAAACTATCATTTGCACAGAAGTAAGTCCAGAAGACACAAATGGTGGGCAGGAAGAGGAAGAGGTTGAGAACCAGAAAAATCCATCACCATCTCTCTGTCCAGGCAAAATCTCCCCTGATCATTTAATTCAGTTCGATGTAACGCCAGCGTACGAAAGCCCAAATGACTTCAAAAAGCTACACAATGGTCTTCATTCAGACAGCATTAGTACCAGGTTCTGCTCAATACTTTAGCCCAACATCACTGAATTAAAACAAGTTTTAAGATTGAAATTCAAGCCTGCCGTTCAGAGGGTCAGTACAACAAATCAACAGCCGTAATCTCAATACCATGTGCTCTGTGCAGTGTATAATTACTGTTTTTCCCAGCTCTCCAAGAAACAGTAGGGGATTTCTTCTTTGTGGACACAGATTTGTCATCTGGGAAAGGCAAAACTCTGCTGATTCCCAGTGCTCCTCGTGCAGCCCGGCTTCATTTACACCTGCTGCTGATGGCCGGCAGTAGAACCACCCCGCTGAGAAAGCTAATCTCCCTCTGGAGAAATTAATCAATTATTATGGGCTGTTTTCATGTGGAGATCAGATGGCAAACACAGATGACCAGAGGTAGATGGACATATGGTTATGAAATATTAGTTTGTGGTCATCTGCGACCTGTTAGATAACATGGGAACTAATTATTCAAAGTGATTCAACAATACGCAATCTGTTTTTCTCTCAAATAAAAACATGGACTGCATGAAAATGTTTCATATGCATTAATAATTCTTCCTTTGCCTGTGTTTGAGGGAAACATGATTATAGTGGATATAAAAAACTAAAAAAAAAAACTAATAAACCTACTAGAAATAACAGATTATTCTCACTAGTTTTTACTTTTTTTTATATGAATGGATCAGATCAATGCAAAAACAACTTTCTGGGGGGAAATCTAGTTATATATATATAATAACAACAAAATGTACTATGCATCATAAAGCAGTAAACAACATTGGGTGAGTAAAACAAATTGACAAGGACTGCATTAAAATGTTTCATTTGTATTATTGATTCTCTCTTTGACTCTGTTTGATCAAACATGACTACAGAAGATAATATTTAAAAAACACCCTCGTACTTATGAAACCCACTTAGATTTTTGGAGATAAAAGAAATAATATTCTTGCTATAGCTTTTTAATCTCGTTTTCCAAACATTACAATAATTAATGGATCTAATTCCTCCATGCGAAGAATTAAGGCAAGAGCAATTTTTAGGGGGAAACTCTAGTAACATACAAAAATAAATAAATGTATTCTGCATCATGAACTAATGGACAACATTGCATGCCGAGTGAATAAAAAAACCAAACTGTCAAAAGTTAATGTCAGCACATATGCACAACCCCTTGGCACAGCAACAAAAACCTTTTCATCAAGGTTCCCATTTAACAAAGGCAATTGCACAACACATTAGAAATCCAGTACAAACTTCAACTCTTCACTGAAGGGATACAGCAATAATTATTTATCACAAAAAAAGGAAAAACATTTTAGCATCAAGGCAAACGAATATCTTAAAATACCTAGAAGAGTATAAACATTCAAATCAGTCTACTGTTTTCTTCATCTGTTTTTATAAAGTGCAACCGAATTCTTCTTCATCAGGAAATGCAACAATAGTTTGTAAAATACATCTACTTTATATAATGCTGCAATCTTTGACTGCATAGCAGTACAAGTTTTGCTTTTATTCCCCATCTCATAAGCCGTCTTGCGTAGTTCAGAGGGAAAGGTCAGATTCTGGAGTGTCAGTTTCCAACAGGAACATTGTGCTTGTTCCAACCTCTTCTGGGATACTTGGATTGGAGTCACCGTTAACGTTGGCTCTGTGGAACATCAAGCCTGTGAAAAAAACAAGAGGCGCATTGATCACTTTTTTATGGCGTGCTCCATTTTTAGGGCCACAACAATATTTATTCCTTCTAGATTCAGTGACTGCTCAACCAACAACATTAGGTGCAAACTAAGCTTTTAGGTCATTCAAGAATTGAATTTGATCTGTGTGTGGGCACAGCGTCAGGTTTAAGTGTGTGTGTGACTCACGCTCCATCTCCTCAGGCCCTCTGTCCCTGTGAGCTTCTGTATCGGAGCATGTCCGCGTCCGCCTCTGGGTGGACTTCTGCAACACCATGCACTCTTTTGGCAAGCTCGACCTTGAAGGAAAACATAAAATTACAGCATAATCTGTCTGCACCAAAAACAAGAAGTCTGTGTGTTGTGTAAACATTTTGTACCTTTCAAAATTGTAGGTGCCAGGATGGCTGATTGAGCGCTTCATCTACACAATGAGCCAAAAAAAAAAAGGTTAGACTTAAAATCACGTGACAGACCAGTGGTGTTATTGTTAATGGAAACTAAATCTATTAAAATGATTTCCGTTAATTGAAATAAAAATAAAACGTAATTAACAGATTAAAAACAAAATTTAGAAACACTGTCTTGGCAATTAATTGAAATAAAGTAAATTTAAAATGGAGTACCGAAATTACTAAAACTGAAATAAAAATAAATGATAAAAATACATAAATATAAAAAGAAAAGCTAATTCAAAATATTGATAAAAACTATAATAGTACTGTAAACAAATACTAAAATAACACTGTCATACATCTTACCACTAAGTGAGTGAACAAAGAATATGTCCAAGTCATATTTCTCCCCAAAATTAAAAAATAAATAACAATACATTATGGATACAGAAAAAGAAGCCTATTTAGTTTTTTGGGGATATTTCCCCCAAGATCTCATTGCTGTGATATAAAAAATATTCTGATTACAATAATGTGAAAAAAAACTTTCACATTTATTTTTTTTTTTTTAAGTATTTAATTATCTGAGATAATGAATTTGGGGTAAAAATAGACTTAAATATTTGATTCATTAATTTAATTGTCATGACAGAGTCAAAAACAAGCTACATATCCTTTTATGTAATTTTTTTTACTATTGATTTCAGGGTCATACATGACTTGGGCATGTCTTCGTAAAATTTACCTGAATAACTTGCCATAAAAATTGTCATACCAACAATTAGAAATAGAAACTTTATCTTGGTACAATTAAGGCAAAATTGTATGTGATTTGTGCTTGTGTCTTTACCCGAGACATTTGGATAAAAGAGGGGGACACAGGGGACATTATGGAATCAGATTGACTGGATTGTAACATATCAGTCTTGAACTTGGAATTGGCAATTTTCATACATTCTTCCAGTGTTTTGATGAAGGTTTCACAGGTGGCACTCAGTAATGAGGACGCCTCGTTCCTCGTCTAGGAAAAAACAGCAGAAAATATGACAAATCAGTTTAAAAGAGTTGATTTCTATGATGATAACTTTTTTATATCACACCCACGTATCTGCAATAATAGTAATGATTACTGTGGTTTGAATGAAAAACAGCTGAGTGAGGTGTCTAACCTCAGTGATGGCCACCGTCGACTCTCCTTCCTGTTCCACTGACTCCTGAATAGTGTGCACTTGCTGCATTAGTAAGTCACAGTACAGGCGCAGCTCTGACATCTTGGTTTTCAGTGATTCTGTGGTTTCTGTTAAATCTGCAAAAACCCATTAGGAGAGGAAATGCAACAGTTAATGGGACTTGATATTGCTCAGGAGTCAAGATTACTGATGCGCAACTAGGAAACATGAATTCGGTATATGAAAGCCTTTTGTCTGTGATGTGAATTTCCCACTGGACTTTAATACACTCTGTGTGTGTGTGTGTGTGTGTGTGTGTGTGTGTGTATATATATATATA
>NW_015628268.1:153495-154821 GCF_001515625.1 Sinocyclocheilus rhinocerous
CACACACTACCAGTCAAAAGTTTTTGAACAGTAAGATTTTTAATGTTTTTTGAAGAATTCTCTTCTGCTCACCAAGCCTGCATTTATTTGATCCAAAATACAGCAAAAGCAGTAATATTGTGAAATATTTTTATTATTTAACTGCTTTCTATTTGAAATGTAATTTAATCCTGTGATCAAAGCTGAATAGATTAATTAATTTATTACTGTGATCAAAGCATGTTTCAGTGCTATTGGAGTTACAGGAGTAACAACATATACTCCGGGATATTGGTTTATTTCGAGTCTTAGGGACTGTCAGGCATGTCCGAAAGTGAGAAACTTTAGAAAATTGTTGATCAGTGCTGACTCGAGACGTGAACCATTTTGAACGATTCAGTTCGATTTGGTGAACTGGTTCCACCGGTTGACTAAAAAGAACCGGTTCAAAAGAACGAATCGTTCACGAACCGGACATCACTATAACAAATGAGCGCATTCACACTGGGAGCAGGAGCGTCGCGGGAGCAGCGCTGAAGCGATGGTTTCGGCGCAGAGTCTATTTTTGCTGCGACGCTCATCCTCAATTAAAGTGACAGCACACTTTTGATGGACAAAAATAAATATGATTTAACAAAAAGTGCTCAAAAGGCACAGAATAAGCATGTCTAGGGTGTTTTAACAAGAATTGGAGTATGTAAGAAAAGAAAATGAAGAATCAAAAATATGTACAGAAGATTTACCAATTTAAACTTTTTTAAATTATTCGGTTTGGGTGAAAGTATGGTGTATTATAAAAAATAAAACAGCACGTTCTATATCAAGTGTGACTGAAACGTCATGATCAGAGCAGTTTTTGTTGTGTAGTCTACAATTTATATACGAATCCCCATGTTAACAAACTTTCAAAATTTTCAAGTTTATAACTGACCAACTTCTAAAACAAATTTATAGTTGTCTTTGTAAAGAAATATGTAGCTTTGGAGCTGCTGTTGTGACGCTGTACAAACGCTTCCAGTGTGAATACTCTGGCGAGTCTGCAGCTGCAGTCACGGTTGCCAACTCCTTTCAGTGGAAAGTTGCTAAAGGCCGCTTGAAAAGTCGCTAAATATCGCTGTATGATGTCATACTATGCTAATTTGCGTATTTTCGACATCATCGCATCGTATATAGCCTTTTACATTTGTTTGCCCCTCTGTGCTCACATACTATATTTTAATGTAGCCAAATTCTAGGGGTGTAACGATTCTCATTCGTTTTCTCGATGCATCGATTACAAACCCTGACGATGCATATGCATTGATCTTGAAACATGGATTTTTGAATCGTCGATTTCGGAGAGTAATC
>NW_015628268.1:154998-159614 GCF_001515625.1 Sinocyclocheilus rhinocerous
TCCTTCGGATGAGACGTTAAACCGAGGTTCTGACTCTCTGTGGTCATTAAAAATCCCAGGATGTCTTTCGAAAAGAGTCGAGGTGTGACCTCGGCATCCTGGCCAAATTTGCCCATTGGCCTCTGATCATCATGGCCTCCTAACAATCCCCATATATCTGCTGATTGGCTTCATCACTCTGTCTCCTCTCCACCAATAAGCTGGTGTGTGGTGGGCGTTCTGGCGCACTATGGCTGCCGTCGCATCATCCAGGTGGATGCTGCACACTGGTGGTGGATGAGGAGATACCCCCTGACAATGTAAAGCGCTTTGAGTGCCTAGAAAAGCACTATATAAATGTAATGAATTAATTATAATTATTACATATGCCATGTCATGCCATAGCATCATTAAACTAGCATCTAACAATGGACAAAAGTGTTTTTTCCCTCTAACCTATGGTTCTCTAACAATAAAGGCTGCTTTCCCCTGACTAAGCATTTAAAGAATTTAGGGGAAGCATTTAAATAATCCTGTGAATGCATTTAAAGAATGCAGAATCGAATCGTTAATCGAATTTAATTGTGAATCGAATCGTTCTGAATTTGCAAAAATTCGTTCTTGAATCGAATCGAAAACCTTTGAATCGTGAATCGAATAGATTCGCTGTCTACCCAAAGATTCACAGCCCTACCAAATTCTCAATAAAACTTTTTTCATTGATATATATTTTTCAGTTTCTGTTGTCAAACAACGGGATGAACATAAATAGTGACTGAAACGCGGTCCATTAAAACATACACAACCATACATATCTAGCACTCCCTTTCAAGATGTTAATCTGCTGCACAAAAATCCTGATTTATAATCGAGCCGTCGTCTGATGAAACCAATTACACATTAGATAAAGACAATGCCTGTGCTGTGATTTCAGCAATATTTGCAGGTAAAATTAGAGTTAGAAGAAGCAATAGAATAGATATTTTAACTGAAATCGCAGCTCCTCTTAGTGCTCGCCGAACAGAACAGAGCAGACACAGAGAGAGAGGTATGAGCACGCTAGTGCAGCAGTACCGGTGGTGTGCAAATTTCGGCACTACACCGGCGAGAAGAAGTCACTAGATTTGTCGCTTGGCGCTTTTTTTTAAACCGCTAAAGGGGTCTGAAAAATCGCCACTGGCTGCAGTGACGATGTAGTTACGCTGACGTGAAGCTCAAGCTCGCGCTGTGAAACAGGCGTCATTCTGTGATATTAAACCACGTCTAACGTTAGTCACGAAAATAATTTATTTCAAACACTCGACTGATGTTATGCACTGAATTTGGAGTAAAAGTATGTCAATAAATCTCTCTGTTGGACAACAGGTTTGTAAACATGCTCATACATGCAGAACTCTATCGCAAACATGCGACTGTAGTACGTTGCATTTATTCATTGCACAGCCCTGACCAAACCAGTTCCAGACAGTGTTGCTAACTAATTTTCAGAGAAAGTTGCTAAAGGAAGGTCGATTTGTTGCTAAAAGTTGGTAAATGAGGTTGTGATGTCATTGCGCAATGACGTCATTGCGTAATCACGACGCAAAATTGTCACATCATCAAATCTCAGCAAAAAATATATTTTATATATGTTAATTTAGATTTGTTTGTAAAATAATATGCATGATATAATATTAAATTATAAATAACTGTATTTTTAAATACATTGAATTATTGAAAACGTACACATTGCTAAATTTAGCAACAAAATTGCTAAGTTGGCAACACTGGTTCCAGATTGTAAATGCAGCGCCTCATTTGATAAACTCCTCCTCAGTTTTACGTCCGCCTTCCGCCATATCACTCCGCGTTTGTCGCACACAAATGTGTCAACAACTAGATTATCGCTGGAAGACTAATTTTTTATCGAGGGGAGAATTTAGATGAGAAGGCAACCGAGAATAATAAAAGACCAAAGATATAAAAAGAGAAGAAAATGTTAGGAGAAGCCCACCCTTCTCTTTTTTGGTTCTAGTGTCAATGAGTCCAGCTTTGGAGCTTCCAAGAGCCACCAGCCACTTCTGCCTCTCCGCTGCATTCACTGCCTTCACGTAAAAATGCTGCTCCCCTGGTATGATCAGCTCCAGCCGCGTGCTGTCAGTTGTGTGAACTGGAGCAAACATGAGGAAGTCAAAAATTACATAAGAATAACCAGTATAATTTCTCGTCAGGATAGAAGGAAGATTTTACCGATAAGATACTACGATCATCTCACCTTTAATTTCACATACTGACATCTTAATACTGCCTTTGCTACCTTTGCACACATCATCTTGCGAATCATAGTATGAAATAATGCCATTGTCCAGCACAAACCACCTTGGCTGCCATCCTATCATAAAATAAAGTATTATCAGATGACAAAACACATCCAAAAAGCGATTATAAATTTGAGGTTTACGACTAGATTTGTTACAACTCTGCATACAATCAGGTATCATAACATCACATGACATGACAAGTTGGGAAGTTTGACAGGATATAGCCTATTACTCTAATTCTTAACATGGAATTTTGACATTGCAAAACATTGCAAGCACACAGCATTTAAAAAAGAAGCAATGCAAAAAGCATTACAACACAAAACAACAAAGTTGCATGCATCAGCAGCTCTATTTTTTATACAGACGTAACGATACAGGCTTAATACATCTTGTGCATACTTGCAGTGCTGTCTTACTGCAGTTTAAGTGTCTACATGTCAGTGCCATTCACTCTTACCTGTCATATAGTTTGTCCATTTGTAAAGCACTCCTTCCATTATTCTCAAAGCAGAAAATCCCTTTATAGCAGCTTGCACCAGGCAGCTGCTTGTTTGCCCCTTTTACAGGCTAATTAGCATGCTAGCATGCTCTAGGCTAACTCAAAGATCCACAGCTACTCATCATGTCAAAGAACGGGCGGATCATAAGGACACGGGGGAAAAAACCTTTGCTTTCACGGTCATTTCTGTGGAGACGCCACGCCGCACATGCTGGGAGATTCTACCAAAGGGAGAGACGGCTCAAGATTTGGGATGAGCTCACTGTTTACTAGTGATGTGTCGTTCGTGAACGAGCCGGCTCTAAGAGCCGATTCTTTGTAATGAACGAGAAGAGCCGACTCCCGTCGGGGAGAGCCGAATCTTCAGCCGGAGCCTTCTATTTTAACCCAATTTAGCAATTGTGAATGGTTTGTGTGTTGGTAAGCAATTTTTTTATTCGGTGTTTTCATAAAAGACTTATTTTTATGCATTTTTTCGTTACAAAAAAAAAAAAAAAAGGTACACAGAACGACAGAGAGAGATGGGGGAGCCCGATTGGTTAAGGTAGGAAGACACTGCATTGTTGCAACATCGGTCTCAGAGAGAGTCTTCTCAAAAACAGGACAAATAATCACAGAGAGGAAAAATCGCATCAGCACATCCAAGCTGTGGCATCTGATATTTCTGAATGCCAACCTGCACTAAAGACTAAAGTGTCTTAATGTTAAGACTTTTGCCTTTATTTATTTGATTTGTTTGCTGTGATTTTTTTTGTAACGAAAAAAATGCATAAAAATAAGGCTTTTATGAAAACACTGAATAAAAAAAAATGCTTATTCACAACTGCTAATTTGGGCTAAAATAGAAGGATCCCAGTGATACTAAATAAAGAGTCATTTGGGAGCCATAAGAGCCGGCTCTTCTAAGGGAGCCGAGCCAAAAGAGCCGAATCTTTGAAAAGAGCCGGACTTCCCATCACTACTGTTTACAGACTGAACCGGAAGAGGCGTTTTATTTAGAGATTCTTCTCTGTCTAGCCACTCCACTGTAATATGGAAAAGACAGTGAAGGCCATTCGAAGGCACTACATATAGTACATACTAATTACAGAAAATCACCAGTGACAGTGAAATGTCTTGAGGACAAAAAAAAATTTTTTTTTTTTTAAACCGTGCACATCCCAAAACCCCGAAGGCTCCTACTAGAAGGGGTCAAAATAGAGCTTTAATCAACTATAAAAGTAAATAAATAAATTGTAATTCAGTTGTATTATTTATAAATTACAATTCTCTAGACAGTTACCTATGGCTATGATTTTATTAATACAGTTGTCTGATTGATTTTATAGTCACAGAAAGTTTATAGAAAGTTTATAGAAATCACACAAAATAAAATTAAGCAGTTTTACTACGATAAAACCATGGTTAATTTTGGTAAGGGTTGTGATGTCCACGTGTTTTTGTTGAAGAAATTAAAGAGGCTGTCGCATTTCTATCACAAAAAAGGTGGCCAAAAATTAAAAATTAAGTGGATATTTGAATTAAATGTTTGGTCAATATTAAACAAGAATTTGATCAGCAATTATCAGGCCTTTGGTGCCCTTTGCATGGATTTGTAATAATGTAAATTGTTTATTTTGTATTACATTATGTATTTTAACAGTGTTATTCAATGAAACCATATTTAAACCATATACAATCCGGAATGCGCTGATGTCTTTTCCCTGATATAGCCTAGTTGTCTATTAATTGTGATGATCATTTGTATTCAGCCGCAAGTAGGCTATGAGGTGAGAGCGAGCGCGGGCTTAAATACTGCCTACTGCGTTCATCATAAAATGCATTTTTTATAATTA
>NW_015628268.1:159659-202394 GCF_001515625.1 Sinocyclocheilus rhinocerous
CAACATCCAAAAAAGTTTCACAGGATTATGAACGTACCTAAAAGTGATGCACGGGATGGTGCCCCCCTGTGAGTTGGTGCCCTACGCAAACTGCGTACTCTGTGTATAGGGAGCGGCGGTACTGGGTGCAGGACAAAAATAAGATGAATACAAACAAAACAAAAAATTGTCCTCACATTGATAAGACTGCTCCCAAGGAATTTATTAATACAACGTTTCGAACCATTTTTTTAAATTTTGTTTGTATTTAGTGTAATGTCTTGCAAATTATGGTGTTGCGTAAAATTAGATTTATTTTATCTTTTTGAATGACTACTACTTATTATTATTACTATTATAATTATTATTATAATTATTATTATTATACATTTTTAATTATATAAAATATACAGATACAGAAAATTGTGCTGTTGATAGATATTATATATACGAATAAACTTCACACATGAATCAATTAATTATCGTCTAACGTTTGGCAAATTCAAGTAACCAGTTGGAGAAGCTCATGAGCAGCACGTGACACTTCAAGGCGGAAGAACATGTAAAGCGGAAGGTTTCTGTCATATTACAAACTTCTTGGTCACACTTCCTAGAGCCCTGCCTGCTCAAATAAGCTGATTAGTCGGGGGAGATGGCCGGAGAGACAGATGATGAGATCCCTGGTAAATATTATGTGGTGCATTAGTGATCAGTGTAAACTGTTCTGTGCTTTTTAGTTGCGACACGTGTGTTTCTTTAACTCTAATGGCTGTTTATGATTAGCCTACAAGCTATATAACGGTGCTACACAGTGAAGGCGAATCATATGTAATACTGATTTAACGTTAAACATGTCTTAACTGCTTTTATGCCCTGCGAATACTATATTTATCAGGGTTTATAAGTGTAAATTGCTGCTTGTGTTTTGTTTTTATTCATTGAGCACTGTCTCGCTCTTTCATTGACGCCTGTGGCTACCTGTCGCCAAATGTGTATAAATGACGAGATTAAATCTGTCTGTCTGCATTTTTATATTGTTCCATTTTTGTTTTAGAATCCGGAGCGGTCTTCACTTTTGGAAAGAGTAAATTCGCAGATAATGCCCCCAGTAAATTCTGGTTAAAAAATGATGTACCTTTGAGAATTTCCTGTGGAGATGAGCACACAGCACTGGTGACAGGTATGATTTATGATTTTAGTGGTGGATATTGGTAAATACAGTCTTATTTCATCATTTTGAGCATTCATCCTGTCGCTATTCCTATTGTGTTCAGAAAATGGGAAGCTGTTTATGTTTGGCAGCAATAACTGGGGACAGCTGGGCCTCGGAACAAAGACCACTGTGAATAAACCCACTTGTGTGAAAGGTACGACTCTATGCCGGACAGACTGTCAGTCAAAGAGAGAGCAGTATAGAGTGTTTTCTGTGATCCACAGCTGATAAATCACTTACACAAACACATTTCCAATGCTGTCACTCACATTTAGCTGTTTGGGTATGATATATGTCAAATAATAATGATGAGTGATTTTGAATCATTCAGCAATAATATATTGGTTGACATACAAAATTACATGTTGGTAAATAGCTGTAAGAAAAGGCTATCTTTTCAAAGCTGTTGGTTGTCTTAATCCCAATCTGGAGTGGTCCATAATCTGCATTAATCTTAAATACAGAGAAGAGTAAAATTTTTCATAATTTTAACAAATTAGTTTGATGAAATATTTTTTTTGTCAGGTTGTATAAATGTTTAGCTAGACTAAATTGTATTTAACATGTTTCTGACATGCTGTGACAATATTTGTTTTCTTAAAGCCCTAAAATCAGAGAGGGTGAAGCTTGCAGCTTGTGGAAGAACTCACACACTTGTTTATACATGTAAGTTTATTCAAACATGACAGAATAGTTGCTTTATGCTTTTGAGTCTAGTACATTTTTAAACGTTGTAATGTGTTTTCTACAGTAATTTGTTACTTCTACCTTCTCTGTTGTCTTAATTATTTACATATTCTTATTTATTTACTTATTCCATTAGTTGAGCCATAAATGGACTCACCAAACCAAGGCAAACCACTGAAATAAACAGAGCAGTGTTTTGAAAGGGCCACAGGACAACACAGGGAAACTCTCTGGGAATTTGCAAGAGGGTTTTAAGAATTTTTTTAACATTGAAAAAATTACACACATTACCTTTTAAAAAGAAAAAAAAAAAGTACTTTTAGAATTATTTTTAAAATATTTGAGCATACTGTTTGTTGGTTTATTTGATTATATCTCAATATTTTCACAGGCCCAAAAAAGTAGTTTTAAATGTACACTACCATTTAAAAGTTTAATTTTTTTACTTGAAAATTTATATTGTGATATATTATTACAATATAAAATAACTGTTTTCTATTGTAATATATTTATTCCTGCGATGGCATGTTGAATTTTCAGTAGCTCAGTTACTTCATTGTCACATGATCCTTCAGAAATCATTCTAATATGTTGATTTAGTGCTAAAGAAACATTTATTATTATTATTATTATTATTATTATTATCAGTGTTGAACACATTTATGCTGCTTATTTTTTTTGTGGAAACCACGATACATTTTTGACAATGATTTGATGAATAGAAAGTTCAAAACAATGGCATTTATTTGCAATAGTAATCTTTTGTAACATTATGAATGTTTTACAGTCACTTTCAATTTTTAATGCATCCTTGCTGAATAAATTTTTTAATTTCTTTCAAAAAAACTTTTACGACACCAAATTGTTCTTTTTTTTTAGACTGCTATATTAGTTAACTACTTGCAACATTATCCTCAACTAAAATAGACGTTTTCTTCACCGAGCAGCCCGTGGTAACCTGTATGCCTCTGGAGGGAATAATGAAGGACAGCTCGGCCTCGGTGACTGTGATGACAGAACTTCTTTCCACCTGGTGGACTTCTTCAGCAAACATGAACCAGTCAAAATGCTCGCTGCTGGTTCCAATACCTCTGCTGCTCTGACGCGTAAGAGTTCTGTTCCGTCTGACTTACAGCAACAGTGTCTATTGCCAAAACATATGGTGCTAATATTACATACATAACATGCAACAGCAAATATTAACAGTAATGTAACAATATCTCTGTCATCTCAGAGGATGGCAGGCTCTATATGTGGGGCGATAACTCAGAGGGACAGATTGGATTGGGGAAAGAGAGTAATGCACTGAATCCTCGGGAGGTTTCTGTGGGGAAACGAGTGTCCTGGGTGTCCTGTGGATATTATCATTCTGCCTTTGTTACTGGTATGTATGCCATTGCTAAATAAATGCACTAACTTTATGCTCAACATTCACATGTTGTATTTAACCTTGAATAGTTTATTTAAATACGATAAATTATAGAATTAAATATTTTGAAATTGTATGTTTAAACAGTATATTTATCATATACTATAATTAATTTATATAATATAAATAAAAAATATATAATATAATAACATTTTCATGTAAGTTTAATTAGTTTTAAAATGTTATCTCTTATTTTATTGAACTATAATATATATAGTAATATATATATGATCCATACAGCTCAGTATGGCAGCATTGAATTCATAAAATGTTCATTATTTGACCTTCTATGAAGGCTGGCTTGTTGCTAGGTGATGCTTGTTTTATTTGTTGCAGTGGATGGGGCCTTGTACACATTTGGAGAGAAAGACAGTGGGAAGCTGGGCTTGTCCACAGAGAAGCTGGCCAGTCATAAAGTGCCTCAACAGGTGACCGGCATCTCTGATAAGGTGGTACAGGTATCCTGTGGAGGAGGGCACACCGTGGCGTTTACAGGTAGGAGAACATATTTTGCTTTGTTATCTTGTTCCACTGTCTTTCCTCATTGAGAAGAATGAATGTTATGCATGTCTGGTACTGCAGAGCACGAGGTGTATTCGTTTGGCCTGGGTCAGTTTGGACAGCTCGGCCACGGCACTTTCATATTTGAGTCACGTTTACCCAGAGTGGTTGAGCATTTCAGGAGGGGCAGAGTTAAGCATGTGGAGTGTGGAGAGAACCATACAGTGTTTTTTGAACCTTAAAACGCATAAACACATTTCATTACACCAAATACACAAAATAATGTTCTTTTTAGCAACATCATATGACCCCTTTAAGAATTGAATACTTTTATTCAGCAAGGACACATTAAATTGATGAAACATTACAGTAAAGTCATATGATGTTACTAACGCTTTCTGTTTTTAAGTGAATGCTGTTCTTTTGAACTTTCTTTTCTTCAAAAAATACTGTAAAAATATATAACAGTTTCTGCAAAAATATTAAGCAGTACAACTGTTTTTAACACTGATAATAATAAGAAATGTTATGTGAAAAATCGGTAATGCCATCATAGGAATAAATTACGTTTTAATATATTTAAAAATAGAAAATAGTTATTTTAATTTGTAATAATATTTTACAGTATTACCATTTTTTTAATGCATTTTTATCAAATAAATGCAGCCTTGGTGAACATAAGAGACCTATTTCAAAAACATAAAAAAAAAAAATCGCACTGTCTCCAAACTTTTTAATGTTAATGTAGATGTGTTGTGACATATGGATTAATATAAGCCACAAAACTCCTATTTTGATTTCATGGCATCTGCAAACAGTGTGTGTGTTTTTCAGGTTACTTGTGGTGGGTGTCACATGCTTGTGTTGGCAAAACCTAGGCCCGAAGGGTCTGAGGATTTGATCTTAGAGGAGGATGACGTCACGGAAGACTACTTTGAGAAGTCCTATACTGAATTACTGGGGGACACACACAGTCAGACCACCCTGAACAGCAGTCTCTCGGCTCGGGTCAGACGCAGAGAACGGGTGGGTAAATCTGGATGGGTCAAAATTAGTGCAACCGATTATCAGTTGGACTAGTTGCAGTGTATTTCAAGATGAATAATAAGTCTTTGTGGTAATGTTTAATATAATATAATATAATGTTACCTAAACAGTCATATAAATGAGTTAATTATGGAATCATAAATGAGTTGCTTTTCCTCTGCAGGAGCGTTCACCAGATCAGTTTGGACAGATGTTTAGAACACTTCCAGCCCTGGGCGGAAATCAGCTGAGTGCATCTTTATCTGTTCCCAGCCAGATCCATCACTCCCATAGGAAACAACCAGGAAAGATCCCTCACAACAGCCTCAAAAGTAACAGCCTTAAAAAAATCTGTATTTAACGGCATATCTGTGGTTTCAAATAACAGGAAAACAAGTTCTTTATTCACAAATGCAATTGTCACTTTTAAAAATATATTATTTATTCAAAATGCACAAATTTATATTAATTTACACTACTGTTTATTAGTTTGGAGTCAGTATGATTTTTTTATTCAGCATTCACCAGGACACATTAAATTTATAAAAAGTCACAGAAAAAACTTGTTGTTACAAAAGATTTCTATTTAAAATAAATGCTGTTCTTTTGAACTTTCTATTCAAAGTATCCAAAAATGTATCACAGTTTTCACAAAAATATTAAGCAGCCCAACTGTTTTTAACATTGATAATAATAAGATATGTTTCTTGAGCACCAAACCAGCATATTAAAATGGATAAGCCTGGCGTAATGGCTGCTGAAAATTTGAAAAATGCTATTTAAAATTGTAACAATATTTCACAATGTTACTGTTTTTACTATACATTTAATTAAAGAAATGCAGACTACATTCAACAACAATTAAAAAAAACTACTGACCCTAAACGTTTGAATAGTAGTGTATACTGCTGAATCTTGCTCAGGTTTTTATGTCTTCTCTCTCAATTAGTTCCTGGAAGGAGAGAGAAGTCTCTCGATGACCGAAGCAGTGTGAAGGATAGCGAGAGTTTAAAAGACCTCGGAGAAACCACTGACTTATTAAACCTGGTAGGAGAAGCATACCATCACTTATTAAAGAGGCACGCATGCTTTTATAATATATATATATATATAGAAAATACGTAGAGTTAGACATTTCATGATTTGGTTTATTGTCATTTTTTAATGAGAAATCACGGCCAGTTTTAAACATAAGATAAAAAAGTGTGGCACAGTAACACAGTGTTCACAACCGGAAGTCCATTTTGACAGGGTCATGGGAAAAAAAGGGGGAAAGCAATGCTAAATGCAAATTCAACTAAGTGTGTAATCATGAATAATTAGGATAGAAAAACAATAAATTTTTAAAAGGAAGAAGTAAATGATGCAGACTACATTACATAAAGATTTCATTTAGTTTGGGTTTTGGGTTGCCATTTGATGTAAAATCTGGGTTGTGTAGAAAAAAAAAAACGTTTAGAACCACTGATATAAAAGACATAAAGCTTTCAAGTCTAAAGCAAAACTTTCTTTGATTTCAGACTCACATAATGAAGATGGACCCTAGCGATAAGACCCTCACATTGTCTCCTATGGAGAAGGTAAGAGCTCACCTGGGTTGTTGTTCAAGAAATTTAGATGGTCAAACAGAGGTTGAGGAGCAAAAAAAAAAATGTTTTATTTCATGGGCTGCACTCTTTTAGATCTCTGCTTACGTTTTCTCTCTTTTTGCTTCATTGACTCATTCTTCTCATTTGCTTTGCAGCTTTAAAGCTCATTCTGCTCTCATTCAGCCTGCTCTGCATGGTCATTCGTTTCTCTAACACTTTCCCTCTTTTTATCCTCTGCTTCCTGGGATAGAAGAAAGTTAAGGTTGTGAAAGAGCACGGTAAGGAGAAGGGGAAGCCAAGAGATGACCCTGCCCTTTATAGAAAGAGGGCAGAGCTTTTAGCTCGCAAAGCTCTTCCGACTGAGTTACTTAGAAGCTCAAGTGGTAGCTTAGTAGTCGGGGACAGTCTTGGGTCAGGGACCCCCCACAAGAGCCCTAAGAGACATGGTCAGGATAAGGAAAATGTACTTATTGCTTTGGAGGACAGAAGGCCTGCACATCACCAAGCTGCTAGAAGTAATATCAGAATGGGGACGGACATAAGCAGAGCTGGATCCAAATCCTTCCAGCCCAAACACAAACAGCTGATAAAGTCAAGGGATAGAGTCACAGGGAAAGACGCTGGGAATAAAGTACAGATGCTTGAGAAGGAACATTCAAAGGTAGAGGCTGAAAGCAAGAAGGTTGCTCACAAATCAAAAGGAAGTACCAAATCAAAACCAAACCAAGAAGGTAAAACAAAACCCAAAGATAGTCCATTGGAAGTCAGTAGCCAGTCTCAAAAGGTTGTGGGGAAAGAAAAAGAAGTAAAAATGAAACCCATAATTGTTGTTGAGCAATATCTTGAACAGACCATGCATAAGGACCAAGAGCCAACAGGTAAGAGGATCTCAAAAGAGATTTTACCAAAAGCTCAGAGGCTGAAAGCTGAAATGAATGCTGCTAAGACAGAAAAAAAAAGTTTTGTCCCACAGAGCAAAAGGTCAGATTCAAAAAAAGACTCAAAAAGTAAAAAGACAACACAAGAGGTCTCCACTACTTCACTTTCCTCTTGCCAAGAAGACATTTCTACAAAAAAGACTAAGAAATCAAAAGCAGAACAAAGCCAATTGCTAGTAGAGGACACAAAAAAGGGCCCTACCATTGTCTCAGAAGCTGCCTTCAAATCAGAATCAGTGTCAGAATCTGAGCAAATGAAGGAAAATCCTCTCACCAAGGTGACATCTTTTCTCCAAGATGTGGGAATGGAAAGTCCTGCTCGTTTACTTGGAGAAACAGCAGTCAGTCAGTTCCTTTCCCAGTCCACACTCCAAAAGATGCCAAAACCTCCTTCAAAACAGATAACTCTATCTGATGTTTCGTCCCTGAGTGAATCTTTTGAGGTTTCAGGACAAGAGAAGACAAGAGAGGCCAAGAGGACAGCCGTCACCATCAACGTTAAGGCAGAACCAGAAACTTCAGATGGGAACTTGGAAAGGACCAGCTCTGAGTCCAAAACCGATGTTCATTCTGTGGTGGGAACATATAGAAGAAGTGAGGAGGAAGGAGAAGAGGAATCAGATGAGGAGGAAGAGGGGGAAAGCGAGGGATTGGTGAACAGGAGGGATGAGAGTGAGGAAGTGGATGACCAAGAAGAGGAAAGTGAAAGCAAGAGCCTAGCAAATGATTATGAGGTTGATGATGATACAACGATTAAAGCTTCTAGTGAGGATGAGGAAAGTGAAGAAGAGGAGGAGAAAAGTAAAAGTGAGGCAACTGAGGACGTAGCGAGTGAGGCTGAGGAAGCGGAAAGTCATGGAATAGAAGATGAGGAAGAAGAAACAAGTGAGATAAGTAGAAAAAGTGAGGAAGAGAGTGGAGAAAATGAGGATGAAAGTAAAACAAGTGAAGAGGAGGAGAGTGGAGAAGATGAGGATGAAAGTAAAACAAGTGAAGAGGAGGAGAGTGGAGAAGAATCAGAGGGAAAGATAGAGAGCAGAAGTGACAGATCAGAGGAAGAGTCAGATGAAGAAGAAGAGGATGAGGAGTCAGAGGAGGAAGAAAGTGAAGTGGAAGGTGACACTGAGGCAGAGGAGGATGAAGACGGTGAAAAGACTAGCAAAGAAGAGGAGGAAGATTCAGAAAAGCAGGAGAGTGAGACCGAAGATGATGAAGATGAAGAGGAGAGTGAAAGTGAAGCAGAGGAGGAGGAAAGTGAGGAAGATAAAGAGGAGAATGAGGAAAGTGAGGAAGATAAAGAAGAGAATGAGGAAAGTGAGGAAGATAAAGAGGAGAATGAGGAAAGTGAGGAAGATAAAGAGGAGAATGAGGAAAGTGAGGAAGATAAAGAGGAGAGCGAGGGAGATAAAGAGGATGAGGAGGAAGGTGAAAGTGGCGAAGATGAAGCAATGAGTGAGAATGATGAAGAAGAAGAAGAGAATGAAAACGAACAGGACAGTAAAGACAAAGAGGAAGAAGATGAAGAAGAGGAAGAGTCTGAAGAAAGAGAAGAGACAGAAGAAGCAGAGGATGAGGAGGGGGAAGAGGAAGACAATCAAGAAGAAGGGGAAGAGGGCAAAGAGGAGGAAGAGGAACAAGAAGAGGAGGAAAAAAAGGCCAAAAGAAAACTTGAAAAAGCCTCCGAATCCATCAAACCAAAGTCAAGTGTGAAAACATCAAAACAGCCGTCAAAAGCCAAACGGGCTCGAGCGCAAGACGATCAGTCAGATGATGAGTCCCATGAGTCTAAGCAGTTTTGGGATGATGTTCTACCTCAGTACCTCAATCTAAATCTCTCTGCTCTTCCCTGAGATTATAAGCTTGCCGTTTCATACTTGCCTTTTATGTTCTTTCTTGCTGTTTCCTTTTTTGATGTTTATTTTACATTTCTTTTTTTTATTTCACCATTATTATTCTTGCAATTTCACTCATGGCAATCTTACCTAATGTATTGCTTCACATTTTTTATTTTTTATTTTACAAAATGATGTTTTAATAAGTACTTGTACGCCCATGCAGTAGTGAAGACCTCATCATGTGCCTTGGACAGCCATGTTCGTTTACTAACAAATGTGCTTGATTTGCCAGTGACCTTGAATCAACCCTATCAATGACTTTAAATTCTTAAAAATGCAAATTTATTACCAATTTTGTATTTTTAAGAATTTAAAGATGCAGTTAAGTCAGATGCCTAACCACATTAAAATGTAAAATAAAATGGCAGCTCATAATCTTTATGACTGGAAGAAAATAATTGGAAAAATACAGGTAAATTGAGCCCAAAGTTAGTCATTAAATATCATTTAGTTAAACATTTTTGTTTTGTTCTGTTTTTTTTTTTTTACATATAATAACCAATAAAACTTTTCATTTAATTCAACTATTTGCATCCATTTTTAAATTAATACCTATGTGTTGTTTTTTATTTTCATAAGCACAGATTATCCAGGGACTTTATAAAGACAGAATTCTGTATGCATTAAATGAAGAAAAATACATACTACATGACTGTTTAGTGAAAGCTATCGTGCAGTACCTGAGAATTTCATGCAGTACCAGAACATTTCAGAATATGATATATGTACAAAGCAAATTTTCATTTGAATTGTAAATATGCAAATAAAGAAAGCCATATGACATATCGCCAATTTGCAAAGCCGTTGCAATCACAGTACTGAAAATCCTTCATTGGACAGGTGAGGCTGTCCTCATTTTACACTGTCTCTGTAGAGCTATTCCTCCTAAATAGATCCCTAGTCCATGTACCTACTTACTTGTGTGTGTTTATACATGTAGTTTGTTAGTTAGTTTTAATTTTACAAAGACTACTCAACTCACACGAACCCTCTCCTGCCATTCTAGTGCATTTAGCCCTCTTTTCGTGTTTCACAGTCACTGATTGTGTCATTTTTTTACTTTTTGCATGGCCACCATCCATCTCCAGCTCCGGACAGATGAGATGAATGGAAAAGTAGAAGGAGAAGATGATGAGGAGGAAGAATGTTTAGATGATGAGGAAGAAGAGGAGGAAGACGAAGAAGATGAGGAAGAGCATCCAGAGGAAGAAGAGGGTGAAAAGTGTGATGAGAAGGAAGATATTCTAGATGAGAAGAGAAAAGAGACGGAGAAGCAGGAGCAAAGCATTACAGAGTCAGACGTACAGGTGCCCTGAAGCCTTTCATTCATACCATTTAGACTAATTTAGTATGAACATAATGATTTAGCATCACGTCAGTAAACAACTGCAGTATTGATGTGATTCGTTTGTGATGATAGTTTCTTACTCCTACAGAAAAAGCAGATTATAAGAGAAGAATCTGTTCCAGATGGACCAAAGAAAGGTTAGTGTTTTTGCTTTTCAGCATCCTTTTATTTTTCTATTCCCATAGTCCCCAAGAAAACCAGAGTTTTGTGGCTTTTAGTCTGTTTGTTAGCTTTGAGGGCATCTACAGTATATACGAAATTTTATTTTCTCCATGGAATAAAAATATAAAAAATAGGTAATTGTGACTTTTTTTCTCACAATTGAGACTTTTTTCCCTCAGAATTCTAAGTTGAAATCTCAAAATTCTTCGTTTTTTTCTAGATACATTTCTGAGAAAAAAGTCAGAATTGTTAAATGTGAACTGAGACAAAAAGTGACGATTGCTAGTTTATAATTCAAAGTTGCAAGAAGAAGAGAAAATTGTGCGATAAAACACGCAATGACCTTTATATATTATATATATCTTCTAAGAATATAAATGTAATGCAAATTGATTATAAGCAGCTTTTTCTATATTTCTCTTTTTTGTTGTTGTAAATTCTGAAGATTCTGATCCTGCTACCCTTATAAAAGAGGAAACACAGTCAGAGATGAATGGAGTTACAGAAGACAAGCCAAAGACTCTTACTGGCTCCAGGAACAGGGTATTTAACCACTCAAACCTTTTAATCTTTATAATAAACACCAGTAAGCACCTACAACCGTGCATAACACCCTAGCAACCGTCATAGCAGCCAGCTAATATTAACGTTGCCCATTGTTTGACCTCTTTCCTACCTGGCTTTTTCAGCTTTTTCTTTTCAAGAGATCTTCCACCAAAGGCAATCAGGCAGAGATGTCCACATCAGGCAAACCAGCAGCTGACGGCCCCCCTCAAATCTCAGAGAGTTCTAGCAGTGCAATGCAGATCGGAGGCCAGACCACAGCATCCAGTCGATCACGTTCAGCCACTTGCAATCTGCTTTGACACTTTTCAGCTGGGTTGAAGTTATCTTCTGACTTGGGACCATAACAAAAACTGCTGGAATTAGCAGAATCAGCAGTTTAACAAAGCATCATCCTGTTGGTGTTGGTGGTGTTAATGGTACTGTGCCTTGTGCTGCAAAGCAGACCACAGAAAATAACTTAGCTTAAACAAAACTGAGTTTGGGAGATTAATTTAAGTATAGCTGTGAGCCATAATGGTTTTGTTTTGGTACTACATTGTATAATGTTTCCCCTTTGTACTGTATGTTTGCAGTGTCTAATTTGTATAACTTTTTTTATCAAATACATTCTCAAAGTCATTACTTGGGAGTAAATTTACCAATATGTGCTGTATATCTAGAAACAAAAACAATTATATATGTATGTATGTTTTTATATCTATTTATTTAAATTTGAATAAGCACCTGTGCACTTTATATATTAAAAATCTTGTATTGTTTCGGGGTAAAGTGATAATTTTTTGTCAATGGCATTTTTGTAAGAATCATCTCACAACCCTTGTATTTGACATGATACAAGTAAACAACTCAAAATTTGCATTTTCTTTCTTTTTTCTTTCAGATAGATAGATAGATACAATTCTATCTGTGTAGATAGATTACTTTTGTAGTTTAAATGAAAAAGAAACGGATCACAAACTTTAAATCTGTAGTGATGGTGATTGGGAGGAGCGCCACTAGGCGGCAGCACTCAATTGTCATTTTGTTGCTAACATCAGCCTTTAGTTGTCAGTGAGAGAAGAGCTAGTCATCTGAACTGAGTTTGTTGTCCAGATTTTTGGTTTTCAAGCTAAAAAGATGGAGGAGTTTCATTCTGGAGATGAAGTAGGTGTTATATAAGGCATGACATGGTGTAACCGGTTATTATCTGTCTAACTCTTTTCAAAACTAAACCGTAGACTGGCATTCAATGCTAGCTTGCTAACTGCTTCATCAGGACAGAAACATAATACTTCGTCATCCACAAACCTACATATTTTCACGTCTTTACATATTTTACACATATATAGATGACTAAAGTTCATTGTGACTTATGTTTTACATTATTGTGTTGTACGTTTTCATGTAAAATGATTCAGGGTGTGGCCAAATCATTACGTAAACTTGAATTATAAAGCAAACTGAATTGAGTATCAACATTTTATTTATTTAAAAGTATTTAGAGATTTTTTTTGCTGACTTGCATGTCTAAAATGTACATTTTGATCAGTAAATCTAATGGATGCGGGTGTTGCATTATTAAACCCATCTGACAGCTGGTTCATTTCTTTTCATCTTTCAAAAACTTTCATTTCAGGTGTCTTTCAGCCCAGACGAAGCAAGTAATGTTGTGAAGGAGGTAATATTCACTATAAAACCAAGCACACGCTTATAAAAACATTAAAAAAACCCTATAAGGTCTATGGTGTGTCTCGCTGAATGAATTGCTTTGTTGTTAGTCTCATGTCTAACTCATGCCTGCAGGACTAATGCTAGCCTATTTATTTGAGTGCAAGTCTGCTCCATTAACTCTCTCTCTCTCTGTGTGTGTGTGTGTGTGTGTGTTTGTGTTTATCGGTCAGTGCATTGAGGGTATTATTGGAGGCGTGGACTACAGCCAGAACAAAGTCAACCAGTGGACAGCCAGCATAGTCGAACACACTCTCACTCAGTTAGTCAAACAGGGGAAACCGTTCAAGTACATTGGTATGAGCTTTTCCATTTGAGTTCTTATTGTATGCAAATATCTCATAGGTTAAACATCAGATAATGTATTTATAAGACAAAATGTATACATCATATTTGCACAAGGCTGAAAGATATTATGCAAAGTGCTGTTGTTGATTATATATTATGTATCAATTTCAGTCAACTGTGCTGTGATGCAGAAAAGCGGCGCAGGTCTTCACACAGCCAACTCTTGTTACTGGGACACTACCACTGATGGTAAAGCTTTTAGTTCTATATAACTGCTTTGTGTTTTCATAGTTTTAGCTCAGCCACATTGGTCTTCTAACTTAATTGATATTTGTCTGACAAATAAAGTTTAAATAGATGCATTGCATATTAGTTTTATGTAGAAAATGCATTATGTTGCTTCTATTTGTTTTCTATTTCTATTAGTTATTTTTAAATGTCATTTAATTTGTAAGTATTCAAATATTTTTATTGAAATTTGTATTAAATGTTATTACATTTTTATTTTTAAAACATTTTGCTTAATTTTTTATCATTTTGATTCAGTTTTTTTTTTTTTTTTTACAGTTCTACTGTGTGGCAATTGATTTTTAACAGTTCAAATATTCCATGTAGTTTTATTAAAAAATTATGGAAACAAAAATGGTAATTGTGACAGTTACAAATCTTCCAATTTGGACTTGTTTTCCTCGCAGTTCTGAGTTTATATTACAGAATTTAGTCCTTTTTTTCTCAATTTTTTTAAGAATTGCAGTTCTAAGAAAAAAAAGTCAGAATTGTGAGATATAAACTCTGCATTGTGGGGGGGAAAAGTCCAAATTGTGAAATAAAAAGTCGCAATTACCTTTTTAATTTTTTTATCCCATGGCAGAAACAAGCATTCAAAAAAAATAATATATATACAGTGGGTACGGAAAGTATTCAGACCCCCTTACATTTTTCACTCTTTGTTATTCACGTCTTTACATATTTTACACATATATAGATGACTAAAGTTCATTGTGATTTATGTTTTACATTATTGTGTTGTACGTTTTCATGTAAAATGATTCAGGGTGTGGCCAAATCATTACGTAAACTTGAATTATAAAGCAAACTGAATTGAGTATCAACATTTTTTTATTTATTTAAAAGTATTTAGAGATTTTTTTTGCTGACTTGCATGTCTAAAATGTACATTTTGATCAGTAAATCTAATGGATGCGGGTGTTGATGCATTATTAAACCCATCTGACAGCTGGTTCATTTCTTTTCATCTTTCAAAAACTTTCATTTCAGGTGTCTTTCAGCCCAGACGAAGCAAGTAATGTTGTGAAGGAGGTAATATTCACTATAAAACCAAGCACACGCTTATAAAAACATAAAAAACCCTATAAGGTCTATGGTGTGTCTCGCTGAATGAATTGCTTTGTTGCTAGTCTCATGTCTAACTCGTGCCTGCAGGACTAATGCTAGCCTATTTATTTGAGTGCAAGTCTGCTCCATTAACTCTCTGTGTGTGTGTGTGTGTTTGTGTTTATCGGTCAGTGCATTGAGGGTATTATTGGAGGCGTGGACTACAGCCAGAACAAAGTCAACCAGTGGACAGCCAGCATAGTCGAACACACTCTCACTCAGTTAGTCAAACAGGGGAAACCGTTCAAGTACATTGGTATGAGCTTTTCCATTTGAGTTCTTATTGTATGCAAATATCTCATAGGTTAAACATCAGATAATGTATTTATAAGACAAAATGTATACATCATATTTGCACAAGGCTGAAAGATATTATGCAAAGTGCTGTTGTTGATTATATATTATGTATCAATTTCAGTCAACTGTGCTGTGATGCAGAAAAGCGGCGCAGGTCTTCACACAGCCAACTCTTGTTACTGGGACACTACCACTGATGGTAAAGCTTTTAGTTCTATATAACTGCTTTGTGTTTTCATAGTTTTAGCTCAGCCACATTGGTCTTCTAACTTAATTGATATTTGTCTGACAAATAAAGTTTAAATAGATGCATTGCATATTAGTTTTATGTAGAAAATGCATTATGTTGCTTCTATTTGTTTTCTATTTCTATTAGTTATTTTTAAATGTCATTTAATTTGTAAGTATTCAAATATTTTTATTGAAATTTGTATTAAATGTTATTACATTTTTATTTTTAAAACATTTTGCTTAATTTTTTATCATTTTGATTCAGTTTTTTTTTTTTTTTTTACAGTTTATATATATATAAATATATATATAGAATACTGCAGGACACCACTAAAACTGCTTAAAATTTCATGTCAGCCATTGAAATGTGTTCTTGTGCATTATATTCATTGCATTTGTAATAAACAATAGATCTTTATAATAAACTATATATATTTACAAAAAAAAAAATTCTAATATGTGACCCTGGACCACAAAACCAGTCTTAAGTCGCTGGGGTATATTTGTAGCAATAGCCAAAAATACATTGTATGGGTCAAAATTATAGATTTTTCTTTTATGCCAAAAATCATTAGGATATTAAGTAAAGATCATGTTCTATTAAGATATTTTGTAAATTTCCTACTGTAAATATATCAAAACTTAATTTTTGATTAGTAATATGCATAGCTAAGAACTTCATTTGAACCTACTGTGTGGCAATTGATTTTTAACAGTTCAAATATTCCATGTAGTTTTATTAAAAAATTATGGAAACAAAAATGGTAATTGTGACAGTTACAAATCTTCCAATTTGGACTTGTTTTCCTCGCAGTTCTGAGTTTATATTACAGAATTTAGTCCTTTTTTTCTCAATTTTTTTAAGAATTGCAGTTCTAAGAAAAAAAAGTCAGAATTGTGAGATATAAACTCTGCATTGTGGGGGGGAAAAGTCCAAATTGTGAAATAAAAAGTCGCAATTACCTTTTTAATTTTTTTATCCCATGGCAGAAACAAGCATTCAAAAAAAATAATATATATACAGTGGGTACGGAAAGTATTCAGACCCCCTTACATTTTTCACTCTTTGTTATATTGCAGCCATTTGCTAAAATCATTTAAGTTAATTTTTTTTCCTCATTAATGTACACACAGCATTCAGATTTCGAAAAATTGACCCTTATGACTGGTTTTGTGGTCCAGGGTCACATATGTGTGTGTGTGTGTGTGTTTTTGCAGGAAGCTGCACAGTCAGGTGGGAGAACCGCACCATGTACTGTGTCGTCAGTGTGTTTGCAGTGGCTATTGCACTATGAGCAGGAATCAGGGCTGAGACATGCACATACACACAGACACAGAAGGGCAAAACCACCTTCGCTCTGACCATCACATCCTCATGTCTGGCTAAGACTTAAACCATGTTCAACTTGTGTCATGTTTTGCCTATTCTACAAAATTTAGAGCGTATTGCTAATGCTTGTCTACTACATTGTGTTTATTAGTATTTTATTTTAATTTATTTTTTGGGGGACTTTCAAAGGTAACGTACACCTTTGCTCTGTATAGGATGAAATGCAAATATGTTGATGCTTAATTATTAAAGTTGTCTGATTTAGGTTTAACAATCCAACATGTTGTTTGATTATGTTTTTTTAGTCTTCAGACTTCTGAGGCATTTTCCATATCTGAAAATATATTTAAACTCTGAACCACATACAAAATATGAGGGGGAATTACAAACAATGCAAGGATGTCACTTCATGGCATAATACATGTTGAACTTTTTTTTGGGGAACTGAAACTAAACCTAAATATCAACTAAACGAAATTGAAGTCCATCTATACATCCCACATAGAATTGCTGTACAACGTTAAATAATTTCAAAGGGAGCCCACTATAACACTTTATTCAATTCAGTATTTGACTTTGTTTTATAGTGGTGCGCCTTTTATTGTAACATTATTTCAATTAATCAGGAATTGATCTTTGGTTCCCCGCCATATTGCTTAACTTAAAGATTTCATAAGGTTTACTGAACGTGCACTTAAGAAAGAAGAAGCAGGATTGGTTTACACCAAAACAGTAAAATAACACATTGATCTTTATAGTACATAAAAATAAATTCTGCATCGTGCACAGCCATGATATATCTAGACCAATAACACAACATCATAATAACAAGCTTACACTGCAAAAAATACTATTCTTAACAAGAATTTCATTAGTATAGTAAATAAAAACTTCAAAAAATCTGCCAGTGCAGTGAGACAAAATCTACTTCTACTCAAGATACAATATTTGAAAACAAGTCTGAATATCTTATGCAGTGGTTTAAGGATTTTTCAGTATTTTTTATTAGAAAACAAGTTCTGATACATATGAGTTGACACACTTTGAAGCACATCAGAAGTTTTCTTTGTTGAATATAAACTCAGTTCCAGATTCAGTGTGTGAAAAGCACTGCTTTCCCAGAGCTGTGGCCAAAGCCATAGGACCACATAGAAAAACGCCTACTTTTGAACTGAAAGAAAGAAGACGAAAAAATACTAGTTATTAATGCACAGCAAGTGTAGAAAGCCTTAACACTGCTGTTATTTACCACACTCTACGTACCCTGGGTGTTGAGTAGCAATGGCACTGAACTCATTGTCCCAGTTGGGTTTACCGTACAGAGTCTTCTGCTTAAGCCCAGTAATGGGATCATCTTCCGCCTCATATTGAACTCTAAAATGGGCCGCCTTTAAACAGTAATCAAAATGAGTGCCAAAGTATTTTTTTGTATTTTAGGGAAGTTAAAATAGTTCACAGTGTCATTAAACAAGCAAGTCTTTTCGCCCACCTCAGCATCCTTCCAGCGCGTTAGATAAATGTTGTAACTGAGGAAATCGCTCATGTCTTTCTCCATCATCTGTCTTTCCAAACTCTGCAGCAGGTCTGCAAACCATTCGAAAGCCTGCGTCTCCGGACACAGCCAATAGAAATAGATCTGCAGAGGTCAAGGTTCAGAACATTACATATTTAGCTAAAATATGAATTAATTCTTTAAGGCAAGACACTACAGACAAAACCACAGTTTTTTTAGGTTCTCGTCAATTTTGAGATTTTAGGCTATTTTGCTTCCATAACTTGACTTCTTTCAAACTAGTGGAAAGAAAACATTACACATTTAAGTGTTTATTTTATTACACTTTATCTACATGCATTTGTAGAGTTGAATTACAATACATATTTTTAATGGTTGTTTCCTTTAAATTAGTTTTTATTCATGCTCTGAGCTATAAATCTCCACTTCAACTTCAACTTATTCAGAGTAATGAAAAGGGATGTTCAAAATCCCCTGTGTAAAAACCTGTAACTCTAATGTCAACAAAATAAAACAAAAAAATTCCAGTGTTCACACTTCTGTTCTGGAAATGTAAGCAAATTAGTGCATATTTAATTAGATGATGCCTCAACTGCAAATCAATTCTGAAAACTTGTAATACATAACAACTGTATTAATGCACTGCAATTAATCAACTGTAGAAGTATGATGATATCTACTACTTAAATTTGTTCATATTCGCCTGTAGTGCTTTGCCTTAAAAAAACTGACATTTATGAGTTTTAATGAATAAGACTACAAAATAAACAAAGATTTTGTTCTGTCATTCAAAGCCTGAATCGCTAAACTTGGTGCTGTTTATCACCTTTTTGGTGAAGACGTTTTTGTTCTCCTGGACGTGTTTGTACCACACAGACTTTAGAACGGAAGCGAAAGGTGTCACACCAATACCGGCACCCACAAGCATCACAACTTCATAACGAAAGACATCCTCACTGGCCGTCCCAAACGGCCCATCCACAGCCACCCTACACAGACAAAAACAGACATTATGGACGGCAAACTATCAAATTGTGCTAATAACTGAGCATTGTGTTGTTAGTGTTTGTATTCTTTTAGTTCTCTACTGTAGGAGGAAGAAATTAGGAAACACATAAAGAGAAATAGCAAGAAAAATTCACTTATGTTGAAATCAACATTGCCTTCCATCTTCTCAAACAGAAACCTGCTCTCCCAACACTTCTCTTTTTTCTCAACTGTGATTGTGCCCACATCCTCTTTTTACACATGTATTTTCCCATTTTACAAGTGAGACTTGCTAGTTCTATTAAAGGGATCATATGATGCTGCTAAAAAGAACATTATTTTGTGTATTTGGTGTAATGAAATGTGTTTATGCGGTTTAAGGTTCAAAAAACATTATTTTCCACATACTGTACATTATTGTTTCTCCTCTATGCCCCGCCTTTCTGAAACGCGTCGATTTTTACAAAGCTCATCGGTCTGAAAAAGCAAGGTGTGCTGTGATTGGCCAGCAACGGTCCTCCATAAAATGTGCTGCACACATCTGAATATTTGGGTTGAAGTGTTCTGGTACAGTGTTGTAAATACAACTTAACCACTGATTTCTAGTCGTGTCCTCTTTTGGAAGGCCAAACAAAGTAGTTTATTTTTCTTTTATGCCAAAAATCATTAGGATATTAAGTAAAGATCATGTTCTATTAAGATATTTTGTAAATTTCCTACTGTAAATATATTAAAACTTAATTTTTGATTAGTAATATGCATTGCTAAGAACTTAATTTGGACAACTTTAAAGGCGATTTTCTCAATATTTAGATTTTTTGGCACCCTCAGATTCCAGATTTTCAAATAGTTGTATCTCAACCAAATAACAACTTGTCCCATCCTAACAAACCATACATCAATGGAAAGCTTATTTATTCAGCTTTTCAGATTTCGAAAAATTGACCCTTATGACTGGTTTTGTGGTCCAGGGTCACATATGTGTGTGTGTGTGTGTGTTTTTGCAGGAAGCTGCACAGTCAGGTGGGAGAACCGCACCATGTACTGTGTCGTCAGTGTGTTTGCAGTGGCTATTGCACTATGAGCAGGAATCAGGGCTGAGACATGCACATACACACAGACACAGAAGGGCAAAACCACCTTCGCTCTGACCATCACATCCTCATGTCTGGCTAAGACTTAAACCATGTTCAACTTGTGTCATGTTTTGCCTATTCTACAAAATTTAGAGCGTATTGCTAATGCTTGTCTACTACATTGTGTTTATTAGTATTTTATTTTAATTTATTTTTTGGGGGACTTTCAAAGGTAACGTACACCTTTGCTCTGTATAGGATGAAATGCAAATATGTTGATGCTTAATTATTAAAGTTGTCTGATTTAGGTTTAACAATCCAACATGTTGTTTGATTATGTTTTTTTAGTCTTCAGACTTCTGAGGCATTTTCCATATCTGAAAATATATTTAAACTCTGAACCACATACAAAATATGAGGGGGAATTACAAACAATGCAAGGATGTCACTTCATGGCATAATACATGTTGAACTTTTTTTTGGGGAACTGAAACTAAACCTAAATATCAACTAAACGAAATTGAAGTCCATCTATACATCCCACATAGAATTGCTGTACAACGTTAAATAATTTCAAAGGGAGCCCACTATAACACTTTATTCAATTCAGTATTTGACTTTGTTTTATAGTGGTGCGCCTTTTATTGTAACATTATTTCAATTAATCAGGAATTGATCTTTGGTTCCCCGCCATATTGCTTAACTTAAAGATTTCATAAGGTTTACTGAACGTGCACTTAAGAAAGAAGAAGCAGGATTGGTTTACACCAAAACAGTAAAATAACACATTGATCTTTATAGTACATAAAAATAAATTCTGCATCGTGCACAGCCATGATATATCTAGACCAATAACACAACATCATAATAACAAGCTTACACTGCAAAAAATACTATTCTTAACAAGAATTTCATTAGTATAGTAAATAAAAACTTCAAAAAATCTGCCAGTGCAGTGAGACAAAATCTACTTCTACTCAAGATACAATATTTGAAAACAAGTCTGAATATCTTATGCAGTGGTTTAAGGATTTTTCAGTATTTTTTATTAGAAAACAAGTTCTGATACATATGAGTTGACACACTTTGAAGCACATCAGAAGTTTTCTTTGTTGAATATAAACTCAGTTCCAGATTCAGTGTGTGAAAAGCACTGCTTTCCCAGAGCTGTGGCCAAAGCCATAGGACCACATAGAAAAACGCCTACTTTTGAACTGAAAGAAAGAAGACGAAAAAATACTAGTTATTAATGCACAGCAAGTGTAGAAAGCCTTAACACTGCTGTTATTTACCACACTCTACGTACCCTGGGTGTTGAGTAGCAATGGCACTGAACTCATTGTCCCAGTTGGGTTTACCGTACAGAGTCTTCTGCTTAAGCCCAGTAATGGGATCATCTTCCGCCTCATATTGAACTCTAAAATGGGCCGCCTTTAAACAGTAATCAAAATGAGTGCCAAAGTATTTTTTTGTATTTTAGGGAAGTTAAAATAGTTCACAGTGTCATTAAACAAGCAAGTCTTTTCGCCCACCTCAGCATCCTTCCAGCGCGTTAGATAAATGTTGTAACTGAGGAAATCGCTCATGTCTTTCTCCATCATCTGTCTTTCCAAACTCTGCAGCAGGTCTGCAAACCATTCGAAAGCCTGCGTCTCCGGACACAGCCAATAGAAATAGATCTGCAGAGGTCAAGGTTCAGAACATTACATATTTAGCTAAAATATGAATTAATTCTTTAAGGCAAGACACTACAGACAAAACCACAGTTTTTTTAGGTTCTCGTCAATTTTGAGATTTTAGGCTATTTTGCTTCCATAACTTGACTTCTTTCAAACTAGTGGAAAGAAAACATTACACATTTAAGTGTTTATTTTATTACACTTTATCTATTTGCATCTATAGAGTTGAATTAAAATACATATCTTTAATGGTTGTTTCCTCTAAATGACTTTTCTCATGCACTGAGCTATAAAAAGGGGGGAAGTCGTGGCCTAATGGTCAAGAGAGTCAGGCTCGTAACCCAAAGGTTGCGGGTTCGAGTCTCGTACCGGCAGGGATTGTAGGTGGGGGGAGTGGATGTACAGCACTCTCTCCCGCCTTCAATACCACGACTGATGTGCCCTTGAGCAAGGCACCGAACCCCCAACTGCTCCCCGGGCGCCGCAGCAAAAATGGCTGCCCACTGAAATCTCCACTTCAACTTCGCTTTTATAAATTCACAGTGTGATGAAAAATTATATTCAAAATCTCCAGTGTAAAAAACCTTTAACTCCAAGATGTCAACAAAATGTAAAGTGTTCACACTTCTGTTCTGGAAATGTAAGCAAATTAGTGCATTTTTAATTAGATAATGCCTCGATTGCAAATCAATTCCAAAAACTTGTATTACATAAGAATTGAATTAATGTACTGCGAATATTCCACTGTAGAAGTATGGTGATATATACTACTAACAATTTTTACCATATTCACCTGTAGTGTTTTGCCTTAAAAGCTATGACCCTAAAGCTGACATTTATGAGCTTTAATGAATAAGACTACAAAATAAACATGGCATCTGCAAAGACAACTTAGACTAAGACAACAAAGACAACTGACTAAACCTAGTGCAGTTTATCACCTTTTTGGTGAAGACATTTTTGTTCTCCTGGACGTGTTTGTACCACACAGACTTCAGAACAGAAGCGAAAGGTGTCACACCAATACCAGCACCGACCAGCATCACAACTTCATAACGAAAGACATCCTCACTGGCCGTCCCAAACGGCCCATCCACAGCCACCCTACACCGAGAAAAACAGACATTATGCACAGCAAACTAGCAAACTGTACATCCTTTGCAGGACGTTCCAAAGGAATAACTGAGCATTGTGTTGTTCACTTATCATGTTAGTATTTGTATTCTTTCAGTTCTCTACTGCAGGAGGAAGAAATTAGGAAACACATAAGGAGAAATAGCAAGAAAAATTCACTCATGTTGAAATCAACACATTGCCTACCATCTTCTCAAACAGAAACCCGGTCTCTCCATACTTCTCTTTTTCTCAACTATGATTGTACACTCACATCCCTTTTTTACACATGTATTTTCCCATTTTACAAGTGAGATTCGCAAGTACTATTAAAAGCACTACATCTGTGTTATTCAAGAAACGAACCTGACATTAAAAAATAGTTCTTTTTATCATCATTAATTCTTCTGAAGATGATGTTTTAAAGAAAATTCTTGTCCATACAATGAAAGTCAAAGGTGTCCAAAACAACATTGAAATTCATACAGGTTTGGAACAACATGAAGGTGAGTAAATGCTAACAGAATGTTCATTTTTGGATGAACTATTCCTTTAAATGACTCATCTGTCACTTTAATCTTACTTTGGTAGTGTCCAAGCATCCATCACCACGGTTTTGTCACCTCCACAGGCCGTATAAAGGGCTTGTGTCCAATCTCCAACAATTCGGATATGCACGCTTAAGTGGTCTTCCTCCGGGGCAGAGGTCAAGGTAAAGGGATGCCACTCTAGCTGAGAGATGGACGGGCACTGGATGAAAACATACTGACCGACCTCCATCTTAAAGCCCTTCTTCTTCATCTGCAGCTCAAGGGTCTTGGATGGGTGCATCACTACCTGTAAAGTGACGTAATACAGTAAGAGAGGAAGAAATCTATTGGTTGCTAATCAAATTTTGACTGACTAACCTTGGTGATAACCACTTTCTGCTGTGAGCGATAGAAGCGCACCAGTCTCTCACATACATATAGAATCATGGGGCCAACCACCCACTTCCATGTCTGTAAGAGAAAGTACATGTTTTTGAGATGCATCAAAATGATTAAAGAAATGCTAGATGTATTTGTGATTATATTAGGATATACCATCGGGGGATTCCCAGCAAAGACAGGTTCTGGGCAGTTGGTGCCATTTTTACCCCACGTCTCGAACTGGCTGTGACATTCATCTGGGTTGTGCACTTTTACACTTTCTAGAGTCTGGCCTCGCACAATACGCCTACACAGAAACACACACACTGTTATTGCATAAATAATGCATGATAATTCTCTTGCTAGCATGATGTGTCTGTCAACTTGTATTATGACAGATATGTCATGATGCTTCAATAAAGGCTGCTTGAAAACCAGCCTTTTAATAGCTTAAAACTGTACGTCTATCTATGTGTTCACTGGCATGAATGAGCAGAAATGAGTGGGTGTTTTCAAATCATCCCTGCTTAGCATTGAGGAGAAGGCGCGCAAGAGGGATTGTGGAACTGACAGTGGAGTTGTGCAAGTGGAGAGCGCCAAAAAGTTGAGAAATGCCCAACTTTATACAGTACAAACAGCACAAGGAAAAAGCATAGCATCTAATCTCTGTGAGTGACACCTGTCAAAAACATTCCAAAATCTGGCGGATTCAGTGATTAAATCACATTTTACATATTACTATTTTTTAATTCAGATGCAGTTTGCATGCTGGCTAGGCTATAGCTATAGGTTAACAAACGTGTATCAAGTTGATAACGTATGTACACTACTGTTCAAAAGTTTGGTTTCACATGATCCTTCAGAAATCACTTAATATGCTAATTTGATGCTCAAGAAACATTTCCTATCATCAATGTTGAAAACAGTTATGCTGCTTAATGTTCTTGTGGAAACATCTGCGATACATTTTTTCAGGATTCTTTGACGAATAAAAAGTTCAAAGGAACTGTGTTAGATCCAACTCGTCTTTACTGTCATATTTGATCAATTTAATGCATCCTTGCTGAATGAATGTATAGAAGAAATTATTTAGATGTATTAATGCATTTGTTTATTCAAAATAAGTACATTTCAATTAAACACAGTTTTAGTTTAGATTTTTAATTAAAACATTTTTTTGAATATTAATTGATCTAAACCCTCACCCGACTCCATGAAGCACCAAACCAATGAAAAAGAGGATGAACAGGTGATGGGTGAACCAGAACACCTCGAAATATGACCTTCTGATGACCTCCATGGAGGAAGTGATGATGAGGATGAGGGCGAGGGTGATGACCACCCCTGTCAGTCCTGCTATAGTTGTAAACATCACTATTGTTGGGTTCTGGGAAATCACAAATACAAAAATGACAACATAAAACATTACTCAAAATGTTTTACATTAAACACATCATTACATTAAAAAGAAACAAAGATAAAGTAGTTTGCAAAAATCAAAATAGTGCAATTTCAGACTACCATTACACTACCATTCAAATGTTTTGGGTCAGCAAGTTTCTTTTAAATGAATACTTTTTATTCAGCAAGGACATATTAAATTATTTAAAAGTGACCATTTATAATTCTGCAAAATATTTCTATTTCAAATAAACGATGTTATTTTGAACTTTTGAGCTGAATCCTGAAAAAAAACTATCACAGTTTTCACAATTGCTAATAATAGATGTTTCTTGAGCACCAAATCAGCATATTAGTATGATTTCTGAAGGATCATGGGACACTAAAGACTGGAATAATGACTGCTGAAAATTGAGCTTTGCCATCACAGGAATAAATTACATTTGAAAGTATATTAAAATAGAAAACAATTATTTTAAATGATAAAAACTTTTGAACGGTAGTGTATATAGAGATAGTGCGTAGTTGTAAAATAGGCATAATTTATTTAATTTGATGTTATTTATTAATTAATTTATTTTGCCCTAAGCCCACAAAATTGTTCAAATATGTCATAGCTGCTCTCAATAGCAGCTATGAATACAGTAGATCTTTTTATATCAGTCATAGGAAGTATGTGTTGATTGTATTTCAAAATGGCACTATACATGTTTTGTTATGATCATGGGCTTCTCATCCCCTCAATGTTCTATTTCTGGCTATTGTCCACTGGGTCATCAAAGCAACACCATGGCAACAGAATTTTTTTAATCATGTGATCATAACAGCGGCAGCAGCATGATGGTTATTTGATGTAACAGTGGGTGGAAGTGGGAGGTTATCCTACGGTGCTGAAGGGAGATCAGTTGGAGGTTCCTTGCATTATGAATGGGGTGCTGCTTCAGAATCAGTGTTTTAAAGGGAACTTCTGCTAACACTGAGACTGTGAAAGTTATACACAAACGTGAGTGACTGAAATGAGTTAAAACCTTGCAAAACCTGTCTGGAAAGACTCACCGTCTCATTGGTTCTGATAGGATTCAGGTAGGATCTATTGTCATTGTTGCCCATCTGAGAAAGCACGTAAGGCAGGTAACTGCTGTTGATCATAAGCTGGGAATCCATGAATCTCTCAAAGTTGAACAAGTGAGCTATGATGTGGATGGCTGGAAGAATATGCAAGGCTTACAGTAATTTATCCATAAATATCAAAAATACTCTCAGAAAAAAAAAGCTGTCACTGAGGTGGAACAAGGCACATATTTGTACCTTGTATATCCCACAAAAGGTAAATTTTTAGTAATATAAAAGTACATATTATTATCTTTTGAAAGGGTGCCGCCCCAGTGACAATTCCGTGCCTTTTTTCTGAGAGTGTATGCAGGACATTTAGTTGAGATTTTAGGGTTTTGGGGAAATATTTTGAAAATTTAAAAAAGAAAAAAAAAAAAGATTTAAAAGTGTAAATTAAGTGAACGTGTCTTTCTTACTGTACCTGTGTGGAAGGCAATCATGTAGGCCACTAGTTTGTGGAAAGTAAGGTTTCTGTCCAGCTGACGGGCTGCAGTGCGGCTACAGTACTGTGAACACACACCATTAATGAGGAGATTCAGGCTTTTTCATTTTGGATAAGGCTTTCACTTTCGCTCTGTTGCTCCTTTCCTGACCTGTATGGATCCGCGCAGGAACGAGAGAAGGTTTCTGCAGACGGGCAGCAGGATCAACATGCAGTTAAAATTCAGACATGCAGCTGGAGCTCTGGCCCATGAGAGAGCATGCTGAGTGAGAGGGAGAGTGAAAATAAGCCAGAGACACGGGAAAGTTTCATTTCCTATTTTAAGCTCTGAACAACATATTCACTAATGCATTAAAAAACGGTACTTAGAGCTATAATGTAACTATATAGGCCAACATATAAACATTGTACTTTTCTAAATTCTGAGTAGAATCTAACAATACACTAGCAGAGTGAAATATACAAATATGAAATTATATTAACAATATAATTTTATATAATTAATACTTGAGTGTCTTGATATTATATTTAACTCCACAAATGATTCCAATTACAAATTATACAGCATAAATTTTAAAAAAGCACACTAACATCAATATAACAATTTACAAACAAATAAAATACAACATAATCATTATATTTATTTATACATTATTGAATAAATTAATTGTTTAAAATGTATAAATGATTTGACACTTACCCCAAGGATGACTCTAGTATAATAGTATCTTTCAATCAGAAATGCCAAGTAAAAATACACAAAGAGAAACACATTGATGCCAAGCCATACCAGCTGAAAAACAGAATGAAGGGTGTTTGAGAAGTTTTGCAGACTGATGAAGTAATTATATAAAGTATAGAGCATCAAAAGTATCTCTGTTCTTCAGTATGTTTAACACACACACACACACACACACACACAAAGTAATTGAAAACAATTAAGAACTTTAAAACCCAAAGATAATAAAGATTTAAAAATAATTAAAAAGTTAATTCAGTTTAAAAAAACAAACCTAAAAGCATAGCTTACAATAACAAAAATGGATAGTCCTTCATTTGCAGCAAAGTTTCCCATGATGTTGAGCTGTGTAGAAAGAGAAGATCAAGTGAAGTGAGGATGAAAAATTACGAAGAAAGCCACAAGACAAAAAGGGATATGGTATATATAGCAGAGAAGCAAATCAGGAAATATTGTCACAACTGTGAGCCCATGAGAAAACATCAAGCAAAGTTCCTCAACCTGAAGGGGATGGTCAGATGATCGCTCAGTTCTCTTCCTGCTTTATAGTCAAGCCTGACATTTAGTTTTTTAGTAAAATGTTAGTTGTTGTAGTGTCAAAACTGATATGGTTATATGATTTAAATAATTTCCCTGCATTTGTTGCAATCTTTCTCTTGAACATTTATAACTGTAAATGGGTTTTAACTAAAGTTATCAGAAAACAATTACAAAAAGTGACAACTGACCTCACACATAGACATAAATACAAAAAGAAATGTTTCTAAATAAATAACAAGGAAAACTGCAAAAGAGAAAATCAATAAACCATGTGTACTTTCATGCACAAAATATCATTCTCCTTTATTATTATTATCATTATTATTTTGTATGGGTTTAGCTGACAGTTGCACGTATCAAAAGCAATGAAGCGCTCTGAAGGACTGAAGGACAAGTTTTGAGGGAGTTTCCAGATGTAACCTGATCAGTCTTGCAGAATGAATAAACTCAACCCATTCATCTCCCCACAGGGGGGCAGTAAAGTTAGAATACAATTATCTAATGCCCTCAATGAATACAATGGCTTTTTTTTTTTTTCACTTTTTTTCGCTTTTTGTATGAAAAATCTAAATAATGTGCAAAAGAGGTCCCCAGATAAGACAAGTGCAAAACAGGAGTGTAAACAAGGAAAGAAAAAACAATCAATTAAATAATTATTTGCAGGATTATGAAGGTCCTGGCAACCCAAATGTAATTCTCACAATCCAAAAGTCCTTACATTTTGAAAGCAATTCTGAATTGCTTGAATTTAGGCCATATGTAATCATATGATAGGACACAATCATATGACCAATCAGGACTAATTTCAGTCTTATACGCAGTATGAGCAGAACAATAAGATAAACTAGAAGAAAGTATTAATGATGACCCTGAGAGGTTGTCAAACATTTTTCAGAAAGCAATGGCCTCAAGGTGATGGAAAAGTCAACAGCTTATAACTCAAGCAAATACAATTTTTTTTGAATAAATCTGCTTTAAATAATCCAGACACAGAGACAGGGTAGAAGCTATGACATTAATCAAACCAACACCGAACGAGGGACAAAGCGCTCCCACATCACATGACAAAAGCAGCGGTTTCATCTTGTTAGGGAATTTCACATGCACTTCAGTGGAACATGCTGGCTCGTAGGCCTTGTAAACAAAACAAGTATAAGTATATTCATGTTATTAAGTATATTCATGGTATGTTCAACAAATGTTGACTTTTACATTCCACCATTAAGTATCAAGGCAGAAATCCAACATTTTAATTTTAATTTCTCCCTTTTGGTCCTTAAAGGGCACTTCATGACAATGTTTTTAAAGGTAAAGGTACAGTCATCATTTATTCACACTCATGATCCAAATGGAAAATACATGTTCCAAACTTCCAAATGGTTCTGCATGACTTTATTTCTTCTGTGGAACGCAAGAGAAAATATTTCATATAAGAGAGCTGTTTTTGTCCATGCAATGAATATCAGTGAGGTTAACTTTCGTTGTACAAAAAACTTGAAGATGTGCTTTGCTCACACTGCACCGCACAAACTCTGCCCGATGTCCCCTTTGGTAGCGCAGGGTGGATCGTCTCCAACGTCTTTCCCTGGTGGCTTGGTCCTCATGGAGCCAGACTGGGAAAGCGTCCCACGGAGCAGGCAGAGGGATCCACAGCACTCCCAAAAGCCCTGGGCTGGACTGGATGAGAAGAGTTGCCTGCAAGGGTGGCAAAACTGGTAAAAGAGCAACATAAAGAACACAGCTGTGGCATAACCCAACAACAGCGATAGTTCTAACACGGGGGCATCCACCCATTGGTAGAACTCAGTCCGGTGGACGTACCACATCAAAGCCAGCCCTGTGTTCTCGACAAAACGAAGGGAATAATACACAGCGAGGCGCCTCCATGCCTGACCCTTATCAATCAGGTCAGGGTCGTCCAATCTGAGCTGAACGGCAGACCAGCAGAACACGTTGATGCCGGCGTACAGGAAGGTCAGCATGCAGAGGACAATAGTGGTCCCGACACGGGTCAATGTCTTCTCGATGTTCTCTGGGAATGGAGAGCGGCTGCTCCAGAAGAGAACCCACGGGTGCAGAAAGAACAGGACGAAGTTGGCCGACACCACCGGAAGCACCCATACCTTCATCACGGAGCTGAAGAGGACCAGAACAGCCACGCGTGTGGCGATCTCGAACCCTCGCCACAGAAACACACACAGGTATGCCAGTGGACGCACGGAGACTTCATAATCATCGTAACGTATCTTTATGGCGAGAATATTGCAGCGTAGGGCTCCGTATACAATTGAGAGAAGGGAAATGACCATCAGTGTACCTGGCAGAGAGCAAAAAGAGTGAAACATGATCACATTAAATCCAATACAAACATACTTTGTGGTAAAAAGCAACTGAAAGCTTTTGCATTAGATAAGTGGATTTGGAATAAACCACTCTACTGTGTGTGGAGGCCCAAACATGCAGAATTTTTTTTTGATACCAAGAAATGACTTGATATCTCCCTCATGTCCAAGTTGCGCTCAGAAAATAAAAATAAATTAATGTATAAATAAATATGGAAATAAATACATGTGGGAATAAATAAATATAAAAATGCATAAATAAATATATAAATAAATGTAAAAATTAATGACAGAAAAAAAACTAAGTTAAATAAAATACTGAAAATAACACCAAGGAAAAAAAAAAGTGTTAAAAATAAATTCAGGACTAAATTCAATGAAAAATTAATTGTATTTGTTTTATCAAGTCATTTATTTATTATTATTTTCATTTGGTTTAGGGCCTCCATTACTGTGGTGCACAACATGTTGCCATTCGGTTACATAATTTACTATGTTGTTTACTATTGTTGTTTAGTAATAAAGGATAACAAAAGCAGATACCCCGAAGGCCCAAATCCACCAGTAGTGCAAACATATGGCCTCTATCAGCCTTCCATCTGATCTAAAGTCAGTCACCGTTTCTTTACTCTATGCCTTATGGGTAATGGGGTCAGACTGATTTACCGTCCATTATGATCTTCCATCTGCAATACTGCTTTCAAAGATAGACTGCAAGGTTGTCAACACATTCCTAATGCAGAGCGGATGACTACATATCTGCGAGGCAGAGTTTGTTCTATCATTCTTAATATTCAGTGTAGATGGGTGACAGTTGATGGGTGCTAAAATGCTAAAATCCTAAAACTTCACTTCCAGGTTTAAAAAACACTGTATATTTTTTTATTAGTTATTTTTACAAGAAATGCTAAGGCTTTTTGTTTAGTTCCAGGTTTACAAATAATAATAATAATAACAATAAAACACTATATATTGGCTGTCATGATCACCGGCTGTGCCCCGGTTGTCCACTAGAGGGCATTCCAGCCCAGACTGTTTCTGCCTCACAAACTACATGTCCCATAATCCTTTGCCCAGTCTCATCAGCACTCATTGTTTGCACCTGTGTCTTGTTAGCATTGTTAGCTCACCCTATAAAAGCCGGCTCTCTCGGTTATTCTTTGTTAAATCTTGTATGTGTTAACAGGCAGCAAGCGCTGATGGCCAAGGAGTATGATAGACTGTGGATTCCAGCATGCCCTACACTGAGGATTGTGAGGGAGTGAGCCTCTCTACAAGATGGCCACCAGTCCAGAACCTCTCCACAAGACGGCTACCAGTCCAGAGCCTCTCTGCCAGATGGCTGCCACACCAGAGTCTTCAGCCGTCATGGACGCCACGCCAGTAACGCCATGTGCCTCGCCGGTGCAAACAGCAGGCATCCTGGTGGTCTCAGCGCTCTCAAACCTGGCAATCTCTGAGGTTCTGCCATCCTTCGCTGCCCTTTCAGTAATGGTGGTCGCCGTTTTGTGTCTGGGCTATACGCACTTCTGAGGCGGCGGCATCCGCTCCAGTCCACGAGCCCGCTCCAGTCCACGAGTCTGCTCCAGAGTGTCTGGGCTATACGCACTTCTGAGGCGGCGACATCCGCTTCAGTCCACGAGTCCATTCCAGGGCCTGCTCCAGTCCACGGGCCTGCTCCAGTCCACGAGTCTGCTCCAGTCCACGAGTTCTCTCCAGAACCTGCAGCCTGTCCTGGCACGCCCACAGAGACTGGCTTTGAACTTACAGTCTGCCCTGTCACAGCCAAGAAGACCGTTTCTGAACTCCTCAGCTCCATGTCATGTGCCCCACCGTGGGGATCTTCGGTCCCTTCTCTGCTGTGGTGGTCTTCTGCTCCACCCTGCCGCCCGTCTGGAAGCTGCTCCTTAGGAGGGGGGCTATGTCATGATCACCGGCTGCGCCCCTGTTGTCCACTACAGGGCATTCCACCCTAGGCTGTTTCTGCCTCACGAACTATATGTCCCATAATCCTTTGCCCAGTATCATCAGCACTCATTGTTTGCATCTGTCTCTCGTTAGCCTTGTTAGCTCACCCTATAAAAGCCTGGTTCTGTTATTCTTTAAGTCTTGTATGTGTCAGTACTGCATTTCTAAGCCTCTTTCCTGGTTCTCCCTTGTCTTGGTCCCTGGTTTTATTTCCCTGCCTGTTTTGGATTAACCTTTGCCTGTGTTTTTTGCCTTGTTATTGTTTGGACTGATTGCCCGTGTTATCACCTTTGCCTGTTTTTGGACTTTGTGGATTACCCCGTTAATAGATACTGCATCTGGATCCTCAACCTTGGTGTACCTGTGCAGTTTAATGACATTGGCAAAAAAGTTTTTTTATTTTTTTATTTTGTAATATCCTAAAATGTTTAGTTCCTGGTCTCCAAGTAATGTTAATTAAAAAAACATAGGCAGTGTGTAAAAGTATTAGTAATATGTATCTAGTATTTATAATCTTAATCTTTATTTCCAGGTTTGACTAAAAGATTTTTCAATGCACTGTAGTTTCAGACTGCTGTACCTCACTATACATTGGCAGAGTACGTTGTTAATTAGGTATTTTCAGTGTCTTTTATGTAGTGTCTGGATGTTTCATTAAATGAATTTGTTTGAGGTTCAGTTAATAATTTGTCTGTTGTGGGCTGCATGTACGGTCTGAAGACTTGCTATCTATTTTAGCTGATATTCTCAGAAACAAAGTGTGTCTTTGAGATAACAAGAGGAAATAGAACACAAGTAGAAGTAATTTCAGAGGCATTAGACGTAACTCAAGCATGTGTGTGTAGAATGTTACTGATGGGAGCTTTTTAAATTTAGATGGGTGCCACAGGCAGCAGTTCCATGTTTACAGGACTTACAGAGAGATTATTCTATGGAGAAAACTTGGAGAATATGTAAAAAGAGACTGTGCCCAGATCATATTGGTTGGGCGAAAACATGATATGCCTCAAAGATATAAAAGCCAATTATTCTTGAATGTGGGAAATGACAACTTTAACAGTTAAACTCATAAGCTTGCAATGCTCCACTTTGGGAGTTGTACTTCACAAGACCAGATAACAAAATGAAAACAAAGCAGGAATAATAAAAGTCTTAATTATGCTCTAGAAACCCTTAAGATGATTTAAGAAGTAGTTCTCATTCTGAAAATGTAATAGCTGGATGTTTTAATTTTTATGAGTCACAGGAACTGGTATGTACAGTTAGCTGCTCATTACTTCTAAATACAGAGTATTCATGTTGAAGAGACTTAATTTCTGATTACTGTCTGACTGTACATTATCCCAACTATTACATGACTACTTAAAGGAAATAGTTTCATCAGCTTACTTAAAAAGCGCAGAAAGACTGAACATGAGCACAGCTGTGTAGGAAACAGTCTTCTTGGATAAGCGGTCAGTTGCCATAGGTAACAGTCATTGTTCTGAAATATCTGACCAATAAATCTCTCAACCAATCAGAATCAAGTATTACGGACAGCCATAACAGCAATTACACTATGGCACTAAGCTTTCGGTTTTCTAAAAGCCTTTATTAACCCAGTCTGTCTCCTGCAGCGCTCTATTTTAGGTGTGTCAGAATGTACTTGATACTGTTCAGTGTGTGTGTGTTCTAACCTCTACCGATGGACACCCCTTTCTTCAGCACACAGATGTAGAGCTGCAGCGTGAGCTGGGGTGCAGAGCCCAGGAAGGCCTGTATGACCGAGGTCCTGGCGAAAGCGGCCCGGTGGGTGACTAACTTCCCCACCGCCTGCCCCACTTCCTGCTCCACCTCCTCAGTCTGCCCTTCCCGGGGCATCTGCTTCTTACGGGTGATGGTGACATACGGCTCCTCCACCTTTCCGGCACTACCATAGATACAGAAGGCATCCAGGCACCTAAAAGAATAAAACTGAGTTTTACTGTTTGAATAAATGAGTGGTTAAAATCCAAGGTTTAATAAATAGATCTATCTATCTATCTATGTATCTATATTCTGTTTAGAAATGTACTAAAACAAATTTATATTTCTAAACGTGGATTATTTGTGCAATACATTTATTGTAGTTAAAATAAATAACATATATTGCCATAGGTTATATTTTATTAATAATAATAAAAAAAATAGTTCTATATCTTTTTAAATTATAGTTGAAAACAGCATCTATTGCCTTGGGTTATTTTTATCATTAATAAAATTTAATTAAAATTTTAAAAAAATTGCTCTGTTCTGTTTTTTTTTTATTACAGTTGAAAGAAACAACAATGTTGCCTTTGGTTATTTTTATTACTATATATATATATATATATATATATATATATGTGCTGGATTGGCATCAAATGTCCTATGAATGTTGGATTCTAATTATAACCATCCTCCATGTCACAATAGACCATGTCACAGTTCAGAGAATTGCACTCAATCCAATGAAAGCTCACCAGCATAGTCCTACCTTACCCGAGGACAGCTTTTATAAGGCCTCAGTGGGCGATCTGTCCATCTCATTCATTTAAAATGCAGAGGCTAGGTCTTATAGGACTGGTAGTAGGTGCCAAAGTTTGAGTGAGTATTTCCTATTCCAAACCTTGACAACAGCCTTGCTATTTTATAAAAATAGGGTGCCGGCAACCTTGATGACAATGTGACGGATGAGAGTGTGTTAAGAGAAGGCCAAGAGAGCCTTCATAGGCCATTCACACTAATTCAGTGAAATAAACAACTGAATTATACATGAATCACACAGGGCTGAAACACTGCTGGGCTTTATCTGAATGAGCTGGTCCAGGTCACGTTGCTAAACTGTACTATAAGAGAAGGCAATATCAATGCTTCAATTATGCACATGGTCAATGCAAAAACACACGGACCGATAGAGATGGAAAAGTTCACTGTGAGGCCTGGACTGGAATTGAAGCTGTCAATAACACCAATATCTATACTAATAAATAATCTTAGGCCACAAAATGTCCATAAATGGCTTGTGGCATAGTACATGGAAAACAAATAACAGTTTGAAGTGTGCCTTTTAAAAGGAGTGTAATTACACGGAAGGAAAAGCTCCTACAGTAACATCATTTACCAATCATTTACAAACATAATTTCGCAACATGGGTACCTTTTATGTACCCCATGCATTACTTTAATTTGTACACATTTTGATAAAAGTATTTTGTATTTTCTCGCTCTCTCTCAATATATATATATGTGTGTGTGTGTAATTTATTTAATATTTATATAATTTATATTCCCATTATGTGATATGCCCCAGTTAACAATATTTGGAAAATTAAGACACTATTACCAATCATTTACAAACATAATTTCGCAACATGGGTACCTTTTATGTACCCCATGCATTACTTTAATTTGTACACATTTTGATAAAAGTATTTTGTATTTTCTCGCTCTCTCTCAATATATATATATGTGTGTGTGTGTGTGTGTAATTTATTTAATATTTATATAATTTATATTCCCATTATGTGATATGCCCCAGTTAACAATATTTGGAAAATTAAGACACTAAAAAATAATTTAAAATTAAAAGCTGTATACTTCAAGTGAAAGTGCCTCTTTTTATAGTACTGTTAACATTACTTTGTAAGGTAAATAATTCGTTCATGAAAACTGGATATGGTAATATTATTAGCATTAAATTCTGTTTCTAATAAACTGTGCAATGTTATGGCCTTGAGCAAAAAGGTAATAATAAACTGTAGGCTAACTATTAACTATTATCCCAGCAGTCAACACTGTTACTTAGGCATATCCAAACATTGATTATATTTTTTGTCTGATAGAATGTTAACAGCTCATAGAATATTATTTAAAATCACCTTAGCAAAAATTACATGGATGCATTATATTGAACGACCCGGGGACATGAAGCCTTGAGCCCTGAAGCCAAGGAACCTTTGACATGTGCACTATAAATTAAACGACAAATATCCATTATATTTGAAAACAGGTAAAGCACAGATCCATGTGCTTGCGAAACACACACACCTTCATTATGTGTATTCGCTCTCAGTGGATATTGATCTTAATCAATTACGTGGATAGATAATTCCCTTCCACGGGCTTGTGATAAGCAGAAACGCATCCAAATACATTGAAGGACAGTCGCAAATTGGCCACTTACCTTATTATAGGTCCTAGTTGTAATATATGAAGCAGCAGCACTAAAGGTCTGTCTCTACTCAGGTCTCTGTGAATAAAGATCAGTGTGAGCTGCACCAGCACGGATGGCACAAGCGTGAAGAGGAGCGTGAGAAACTGCCAAATCTGATCACCAGCGGAGCGATAAGTGCTGCTCAGATACAGAGCAGCCGTCGCCTCGGCCGTAAACAAAGATACCGACACAAGGACAGAGCTGGGTAGTCTCATCCTCACTCAACCATGCTGGTTTTCTGCTCTCGAATCTCGTGAGGCTGCATTTTGAAGTTACAGTGGACGCATCAACCCGCAGCAGCCGCAGATTCACAGCTGATCACCGCTAACCGGTAGAGGGCGCAGTGAGCTCAATATTTACTGTGTCAGCAGCGTGTTTATGTCGTCACGTACTTCCAGAGGCCCGTTTCAGAAAGGAGATTAAGTGAAAACTCTGAGTATGTTAACCCTGAAATGAGGGAAACTCTGGGTTTTCTGAGCACAAACTCATCGAAAATGAAGCTGATTAGCCTACTGTATGGAATGGAAGGATGCTTTTTCCTGTTGGATTTTAATATTATTCCAATACTTGGCTATTGTGGCCATCTCCTCATCATCTGTTCTTCATTATTTTGCGAACCTTCTTGCTGTTGGCTGAGTAGAAGTCACTCTCACTCATGTTGCTTCTCCTCTTTGTTTATTGCCATATGCAAAGCAGAGACGTCTAGGCTCCGCCCCCTTCTGGAGTCTGGCGGGAAGTTGCAGCTCATTTTCATGTAAACGCTGAAACAGCACTTTTTCATGTAAACCCTGAAGGTCGCCGTGATTTTGCCAAGTAAGACATGTTCCTGGATCAACATCTTTTGATCAACATAAACTTAAAGGGGTCATATGATGCGATTTCAATTTTTCCTTTCTCTTTGGAGTGTTACAAGCTCTTGATGAACCCTGAAACAGCACTTTTTAGACCCGCCCTAAAAATGACACTTTTCAACACTTATAATAAACGATCTGTATGGTGTTTTGAGCTGAAACTTCACAGGCACATTCAGGAGAGCCATAAGATTAATATATCTTGTAAAAAGGGGCATAATAGGTGCCCTTTAAAGCTTTACCTTGATTGAATTATGTTTTTATACTTCATGTTTAGCTGCTTTTTTTTCTTTTCTTTTGCCTGTAGGATACCATGAAAATTAATATTACTTCAATAATTTACCATTCTGCCACTTTTTACCTTTGATATTATAACAGTGATTAAGCATTTATTTAAGACCAAATAAATCGTAAAGGATTATGCATAGTAAGTGGATCATGGTTTCTGCGCGTATGGAGTCTAATTTATTCACTTGATATCTTCAAGACTTGTAAAACATCCTCGTTTGCACATCACTTTCTGTACCTGTATTTGGGTGCTTTAGTTGCAAAAATTAATTGTAAGAAATGTATCAGATCATGATGATGATGTTATAATTACTGACTTTATATTTGAATGTGTTGAGTGTATTATCATCCCGGCCCGGGACGATAGACTTGACATCATTCCGTCATTGCCAATAACGTCATTAAGTTAGGGCGTAAAAGAATCGGTGAACCGTTTTTTTTTATTTTTATTTTTATTTTTTTTTATTTTTAGCTGGTTCATTGAAACGAACTGTCCGAAAGAACTAGTTCACGGAAAAGAACCAGACTTCCCATCACTACTGAGAAAAAGTTATCCCGCTGTAGGTCATGAAATGGGTGGTCAGATGGAACGGAGAAATATAATAGAGTTTTTAAATTATAGAGTTAATTAGAACAGGAATGTAAGTAATTAATAATAAAATATTAAGTTGTTAATCACTCATGGGACTCATTCATTTTTTAGATTGCAATGTATTTAGAATCACTAATTGCACTCCTGCACTTATCAACATGAATCAAGATGTAATTTATAACAAACACCAATAGAGGGCGCTTTAGGCACTGATAAAAACACCTTCACCTTTCACGCCTTTCAACTCACATAACACTGTTACTGTGCTTCCTTCACTAGCTATCTGTCCCTGTCAGGATCAAGTTTAAAGCACTAGTCATAGTATACAAGGCAGTAAACAGACACCCTCCAACATGCGGTCCATGCTTATAGGACCATGTCTTGCCCACTTAAGCTGACCCCTCCAGGCCAGCAGGACTGAGTGCTTTATGTCCTCACACATTTGTGTTAGCTTATTTGTACTAATTTTAATGTTATTTTTTATTATAACTGTAATAGGCTTATTGTACTAGAGAGCACTTTTTCATATCTATACAGGAACTTTTCCCCTTCCTTTGTCTGAATGACATCTGTTGAAGTTTAATGTGAAACTAAAAAGCACTTTTTGTAAGTGTGGAGGAAATTTTATTTCTATCAGAAATATTAAAGGGGTGGTTGATTGCGATTTCACTTTTTTAACGTTAATTAGTGTGTAATGTTGCTGTTTGAGCATAAACAATATCTGCAAAGTTACGAAGCTGAAAGTTCAATGCAAACGGAGATATCGGCTTTTGAAATTCTGGAAGTTTAAAGTGCCCCTATTATGCCTTTTCGAATATTACCTTTCATGCAGTGTGTCATGTAGCTGTATGTGAACATAAACTATCTGCAAAGTTGTGAAGCCGACAGTGCAAGATAAATAAAGTTATTGTCTATCAAAAAAAGAGTCGGCTCACAATCGCCTAAATGAGTCGTCAGGAATTCGAATCTTATTCTGTTACAGCTCTACGTCACGAAGTAACACATTTGCAAAATGTCTGCCCAATTTCTACGTCGCCAACTTGCCCGCCCACAAACAGTAACATTTCCTGTGGTTAACATAATGTCGAGAAGACGCTGTATCCTACGCTGTGAGAGTAAATTTGTTTTATCACATCTTCTAATTACCACAAACTTGTTAACACTTGACACTTACCACTGAGAAGCATCCTGCTTCAGTCGTGCTTGCGAATCAGTCTCTTGTCGATCAGCCAGTTCAACCGTTTCTTCATCAAACTCCGGCTTGAATTGGTAAGGTACAATCGATACCATCTTTTGTCTAATCGATACCATCTTTTACCATGTATTGTAAGTCTCCAGGGCTGTCATTCTGTCATTGCAATGGGTGTTTCGTTTCCGACACGTGCTGTACACGGTAGACCAATCCAGAGCCAATCTCTCTACGGCTCTGGACCAATCACAAAGGACTGCGCCATCTGACCAATCACAGCAGTGAGGGCTCACGGAAAGGAGGGGTTTAGAGAGACTGATTCTTTGAACTGCTTCACACAAGTCGTTTACGAATCATTTAGAAATGAGGTAAAATTAAATCTACTTTTATGTGCAGGAAATGTTTGAGACAGGAAATGTTATTTTAGCATCTTAGACGTCCTGACTTCTTAGAAACGCATCTGGAGGACATAGTTAGACACCTTAACCCTCTGATGCATCATGGTCACTACAGTGGACAGATATTTGGAAACCATTTTGAACCATTTAAGATGTAGCACCATGTCCCAACCACTAACTGGCGAACCCCCAAAGTGTTGTCTACGATTCCATTTAGTTGTTGTCTTTTTATACATTTTTTTGTTTTGAGATATTGCATAATATATTCAAAATGGCGGCAGGAAAAGGGGATGCACCATGGACCTCGGGAATAAGTGTTAAATACTTTTATTCTCAGAAAACCAGACAGGAATGTGTATTCAAACCATTTTCACGTAGCAAATGTTTTAAAAAGTTGTTTTTTTAAGACCACACATTTAGTTCTATTGATTCACTTTTTATATCTTTGATGCATGGTGTCCACTACAGTGGACATATACAGTATGTAACTCCCTCAAAATATAATATATTGACAAAAACATTTTTGGCATGATTTTTCACTTGTTTAAAAGTAAAAACAAACATGTAAAAAAAATATTACTTTGTGATTTAATAATTCATGCATCAGAGAGTTAAATTGACATATGTTGAATATGCATTGGTTTTGTGAAACGCCGCCACTGGTTCATTACACTAAATGAAAGTTAAAATTAAATTAAGATCAAATGCTGTGTATGTTAATGACAACGTATTAAAAACAAATTCATTCATTCCACCTTTTCGTAAAAAATTGCTAAAAAAAAAAAAGTTGCCTTTTTTTCGTCCTTTTAACTTTAATCTGAGGCAGAAACAGATGTTCCTTGAATTTTTTTTTAGTGATCAGCGAGTCCTTAATTGAACATGTATAGAAGATGTATGAAGATTTTCTGCCTGACCATCCACTGTAGACTGGGGAAATTGAATCCTGAAACCATTCAGTGATAAGAATAAGAGTGATGATTGCAGTCCACAGTGTGTGCCCCCTTAATGTTTGATATAGATTCCCATAGTCTTATCGATTCACCACGCTCTGTATGTGCGTGTTTCTGTGTGTGATTTTGTGGGCCAATCTATAAAATGCAGCGTAATAGCATCCCATTTCTGTATAATTTGACAGTTTTTCAGAAACTGATTTCTGCAATGATTACGGAGCCCCATTCCACTCTGCTCTGTTATATTCCTCCGGGCTCTCCGAACGGGATTAGTATTGGCGCTGGCTCAAGAGAATGTAAGATAAGTTGAATATGATCTCATAGACCATCATAAACACACAGCTTCACAAGCGAGAGAGGAAGCAAGCGAAAGGTTAGAGAGGTGTAAGAAGGACAGACAGATGCTTTTCAGTTGTGATCAGGAGATACTGTCTCATAGCAACTTTTTATAGCATAAAACAATCAGCAATGTCATTTTTAATCTGAAATCCTGTCAATGAGACATCAGACAGTCAGGCAGCAATTGTGGATTTCTAGGACTACATGGTTTCAATGAAGAATGCTTTCAAAGATTGGTTAAACCAAAAATGAAAATTTGCTGCACATTTACTCACGCTCAGGTCATCCATGATGTAGATGAGTTTGTTTCTTCATCAAAATAGATTTGGAGAAATGTAGCATTACATCACTTGCTCACCAATGGATCCTCTGCAGTGAATGGGTGCCGTCAGAATGAGAGTTCAGACAGCTAATGAAAACATCACAATAATTCACAAAGTAAATCACACGGCTCCAGTCCATCAGTTAACATATTGTGAAGTGAAAAGCTGCATGTTTGTAAGAAACAAATCCATCATTAAGATGTTTTAACTTCAAACTGTTGCTTCCAGCTAAAATACAAATCCTCTATCCATAATAGTGCTTAAACCATTGCCAAATCTCTAAATCTTCTGATGAAGAAACAAATTCCTTTTACATCTTGGAAAATTTTAATTTTAGGGTGAACTATTCCTTTAAAAACAGTGAGTGGAAATTGTGTTTAATTAAAAACAAAGTAGAAATTGTATTTATTTACTGTGTTGATTTTAAGCAAGCGAATAACAAATGCAACTCTGTCCAGCTTTAATAACCTTAATAAAAATCTCAACTTGAATTTCCTTGGCGGGCTCAGGCGATGTATTATCTTGACCAGTGTGTAATAAAACTCAGCAGTAATCCAATTGGAGTTGAATTGTACTAAAGAGAATGAAATGCTGTCAGACCTATCAGTGTGTGATTTTCCGCTGAGATCGACCCCTGTATGGAACGGGGTGGAAAGAGGTCCTCTTCCATAGTTGTTAGATTTGACAGTGAATAGAGCGGTCTGCGTCATTATATTTGTGTGAGTAGAATTCCCATAGAGTTCAGCTGTGTCACTCGGTGAGGGTCTTATATGGGTTCATGTAATTGTCAGTTGTGTTTCAATTGCTTTTTAATTTGATATTCACTTCTTTGGAGTCAGCTAAAGGCCTGTATGTTCTGTATGTTGTGTGCAAAGGGATAAAAATGACATCATAATTGTTTTCATGATAATAAATGTTCTCTATTAAGTCATATTTTCCTATCATTTACTTATACAGGTTCATTAAAGCAAAGAGACACTCTGTGGGTGTGTGTCAATGATATTTATTAAACCTGGAGAAAGCTTTCAAGACCCTTCCAGAAAAGAACCTGGTAGGTAAAAAATATCTAGTGTGCAGATGAAATGTTTGCAATGTATTTGTTGCTTGTAAGGAATCATAATTTGTCAGAATACAAGGTTAATTCTGAATGGATGTCAAGGGAGAAAAGGGGCTTTTTAGAAATGCA